>NW_025900766.1:0-110155 GCF_022539505.1 Lolium rigidum | reverse complement strand
AATCAACTTTCTTTGCTTGGAATTTTTTTGGCACCTCATATTTGGTCACTTGCCTTTTTCTTTCGGTCCCGTGCCGCCTCTCAAACGGTGATACCGCTGCTGCTAAATGGGACCCGCATGTCATCCTCTATATGCAATCAAGTTTCTTTTCTTGGAGTTATTTTTGGCACCTCATATTTGGTCACTTGCCTTTTTCTTTCGGTCCCCGTGCCGCCTCTCAAACGGTGATACCGCTGCTGCTAAATGGGACCCGCATGTCATCCTCTATGTGCAATCAAGTTTCTTTTCTTGGAGTTTTTTTGGCACCATGATACGTCTCCGACGTATCGATAATTTCTTATGTTCTATGCCATATTATTGATGATACCTACATGTTTTATGCACACTTTATGTCATATTCGTGCATTTTCTGGAACTAACCTATTAACAAGATGCCGAAGTGCCGCTTCTGTTTTCTGCTGTTTTTGGTTTCGAAATCCTAGTAACGAAATATTCTCGGAATCGGACGAAATCAAGACCCAGGTTCCTATTTTCACCGGAAGCATCCGGAACACCCGGGAAGGACCGGAGGGGGGCACTGGGCCCCCGGACCATAGGCCGGCGCGGCCCAGGCCCTGGCCGCGCCGCCATATGGTGTGGCCACCCCTTCGACCCTCCTGCGCCGCCTCTTCGCCTATTTAAAGCCTCCGTCGCGAAACCCCTGATACGAAAAACCACGATACGGAAAACCTTCCAGAGCCGCCGCCATCGCGAAGCCAAGATCTGGGGGACAGGAGTCTCTGTTCCGGCACCCTGCCGGAGCGGGGAAGTGCCCCGGAAGGCTTCTCCATCGACACCGCTGCCATCTCCACCGCCATCTTCATCACCGCTGCTCGCTCCCATGAGGAGGGAGTAGTTCTCCATCGAGGCTCGGGGCTGTACCGGTAGCTATGTGGTTCATCTCTCTCCTATGTGCTTCAATACAATAATCTCATGAGCTGCCTTACATGATTGAGATTCATATGATGATGCTTGTAATCTAGATGTCATTATGCTAGTCAAGTGAGTTTTACTTATGTGATCTCCGGAGACTCCTTGTCCCACGTGTGTAAAGGTGACGAGTGTGTGCACCGTGTGGGTCTCTTAGGCTATATTTCACAGAATACTTATTCACCGTTGAATGGCATAGTGAGGTGCTTATTTATATCTCTTTATGATTGCAATGTGTTTGTATCACAATTTATCTATGTGCTACTCTAGCAATGTTATTAAAGTAGTTTTATTCCTCCCGCACGTGTGCAAAGGTGACAGATGTGTGCACCGTGTTAGTACTTGGTTTATGCTATGATCATGATCTCTTGTAGATTGCGAAGTTAACTATTGCTATGATAATATTGATGTGATCTATTCCTCCTACATATGCATGAAGGTGACGAGTGTGCATGCTATGCTAGTACTTGGTTTAGTCTTTTGATCTATCTTACACTAAAGGTTACTAAAATATGAGCATTATTGTGGAGCTTGTTAACTCCGGCATTGAGGGTTCGTGTAATCCTACGCAATGTGTTCATCATCCAACAAGAGTGTAGAGTATGCATTTATCTATTCCGTTATGTGATCAATATTGAGAGTGTCCACTAGTGAAAGTCTAATCCCTAGGCCTTGTTCCTAAATATCGCTATCGCTGCTTGTTTACTCGTTTTACTGCGTTACTACTCGCTGCGTTACTACGCTTGTTTACTCGTCCCGGGCAAAGCACTTTTCCGGTGCCGTTGCTACTACTTATTCATACCACCCGTATTTCACTATCTCTTCGCCGAACTAGTGCACCTATTAGGTGTGTTGGGGACACAAGAGACTTCTTGCTTTGTGGTTGCAGGGTTGCATGAGAGGGATATCTTTGACCTCTTCCTCCCTGAGATCGATAAACCTTGGGTAATCCACTTAAGGGAAACTTGGTGCTGTTCTACAAACCTCTGCTCTTGGAGGCCCAACACTGTCTACAAGAATAGAAGCTCCCGTAGACATCAAGCACTTTTCTGGCACCGTTGCCGGGGAGGAAAGGTAAACGGCACTCACACACCGGCAACCCCGGCAACTAGCCAATTTTCTGGCGCCGTTGCCGGGGAGGAAAGGTAAAAAGGCACTCATACTCCGGTTCCAGGTAACAGTACTTTTCTGGCGCCATTGTGTTTGTGCTCGAAGCTATTTCCTTTAGATCCTGCAATTGCATCTTTTTGTTTCTTGTTTACACTAGTTTGGCATAATGGACAACAATGAGCTTCTTATTCTATTTCCTGATTTAAAACATGGATTGTTTGATACGAAAATTAAAAAACCTATGAAATCTTATTTGCATGCTCGGTAGTAATATTAGTATGAACGCTTTGAACACCATTGTTGATAATAATATAGAAAGTTCTAAGCTTGGGGAAGCTGGTTTTCATGATCTTTTTAGTCCCCCAAGCATTGAGGAGAAAATTTTCTTTGATGATACTTTGCCTCCTATATTTGATGATGAGAATAATAATGATAGCTACTTTGTTGAATTTGCTCCCACTACAACTAATAAAATTGATTATGCCTATGTGGAGAGTAATAATTTTATGCATGAGACTCATGATAAGAATGCTTTATGTGATAGTTATATTGTTGAGTTTGCTCATGTTGCTACTGAAAGTTATTATGAGAGAGGAAAATATGGTTGTAGAAATTTTCATGTTACTAAAATGTCTCTCTATGTGCTGAAATTTTTGAAGCTACACTTGTTTTATCTTCCTATGCTTGTCACTTTGCTCTTCATGAACTTGTTTATTTACAAGATTCCTATGCATAGGAATCATGTTAGACTTAAATGTGTTTCGAATTTGCCTCTTGATGCTCTCTTTTGCTTCAAATACTATTTCTTGCGAGTGCATCATTAAAACTGCTGAGCCCATCTTAACGGCTATAAAGAAAGAACTTCTTGGGAGATAACCCATGTGTTTATTTTGCTACAGTACTTTGTTTTATATTTGTGTCTTGGAAGTTGTTTACTACTGTAGCAACCTCTCCTTATCTTAGTTTTATGTTTTGTTGGGCCAAGTAAAGTCTTTGATAGTAAAGTAAATACTAGATTTGGATTACTGCGCAGTTCCAGATTTCTTTGCTGTCACGAATCTGGGTCTAATTCGCTGTAGGTAACTCAGAAAATTATGCCAATTTATGTGAGTGATCCTCAGATATGTACGCAACTTTCATTCAATTTGAGCATTTTAATTTGATTAAGTCTGGTGCCCTTTTAAAATTCGTCTTTACGGACTGTTCTGTTTTGACAGATTCTGCCTTTTATTTCGCATTGCTTCTTTCGCTGTGTTGGGTGGATTTCTTTGTTCCATTACCTTCCAGTAGCTTTGATCAATGTCCGAAGTGTTAAGAATGATTGTGTCACCTCTGAACATGTGAGTTTTTGATTATGCACTAACCCTCTAATGAGTTTGTTTCGAGTTTGGTGTGGAGGAAGTTTTCAAGGGTCAAGAGAGGAGGATGATATACTATGATCAAGGAGAGTGAAAGCTCTAAGCTTGGGGATGCCCCGGTGGTTCACCCCTGCATATTTTAAGAAGACTCAAGCGTCTAAGCTTGGGGATGCCCAAGACATCCCCTTCTTCATCGACAACATTATCAGGTTCCTCCCCTGAAACTATATTTTTATTCCGTCACATCTTATGCACTTTGCTTGGAGCGTCGGTTTGTTTTTGTTTTTTGTTTTGTTTGAATAAAATGGATCCTAGCATTCACTTTATGGGAGAGAGACACGCTCCGCTGTAGCATATGGACAAATATGTCCTTAGGCTCTACTCATAGTATTCATGGCGAAGTTTCATCTTCGTTAAATTGTTATATGGTTGGAATTGGAAAATACTACATGTAGTAATTCTAAAATGTCTTGGATAATTTGATACTTGGCAATTGTTGTGCTCATGTTTAAGCTCTTGCATCATATACTTTGCACCCATTAATGAAGAAACACTTAGAGCTTGCTAATTTGGTTTGCATATTTGGTCTCTCTAAAGTCTAGATAATTTCTAGTATTGAGTTTGAACAACAAGGAAGATGGTGTAGAGTCTTATAATGTTTACAATATGTATTTTATGTGAGTTTTGCTGCACCAGTTCATCCTTGTGTTTGTTTCAAATAACCTTGCTAGCCTAAACCTTGTATCGAGAGGGAATACTTCTCATGCATCCAAAATCCTTGAGCCAACCACTATGCCATTTGTGTCCACCATACCTACCTACTACATGGTATTTATCCGCCATTCCAAAGTAAATTGCTTGAGTGCTACCTTTAAAATTCCATCATTCACCTTTGCAATATATAGCTCATGGGACAAATAGCTTAAAAACTATTGTGGTATTGAATATGTAGTTATGCACTTTATCTCTTATTAAGTTGCTTGTTGTGCGATAACCATGCTTCTGGGGACGCCATCAACTATTCTTTGTTGAATATCATGTGAGTTGCTATGCATGTCCGTCTTGTCTGAAGTAAGAGAGATCTACCACCTTCATGGTTGGAGCATGCATATTGTTAGAGAAGAACTTTGGGCCGCTAACTAAAGCCATGATTCATGGTAGAAGTTTCAGTTTGGACATATATCCTCAATCTCATATGAGAATAATAATTGTTGCCACACGCTTATGCGTTAAAGAGGAGTCCATTATCTGTTGTCCATGTTGTCCCGGTATGGATGTCTAAGTTGAGAATAATCAAAAGCGAGAAATCCAAAATGCGAGCTTTCTCCTTAGACCTTTGTACAGGCGGCATGGAGGTACCCCATTGTGACATTTGGTTAAAACATGCGCATTGCAAAGATCCGGTAGTCCAAGCTAATTAGGACAAGGTGCGGGCACTATTAGTATACTATGCATGAGACTTGCAACTTGTAAGATATAACTTTCATAACTCATATGCTTTATTACTACCATTGACAAAATTGTTTCATGTTTTCAAAATAAAAGCTCTAGCACAAATATAGCAATCGATGCTTTCCTCTTTGAAGGACCATTCTTTTTACTTTTATGTTGAGTCAGTTCACCTATCTCTCTCCACCTCAAGAAGCAAACACTTGTGTGAACTGTGCATTGATTCCTACATACTTGCATATTGTACTTGTTATATTACTCTATGTTGACAATTATCCATGAGATATACATGTTACAAGTTGAAAGCAACCGCTGAAACTTAATCTTCCTTTGTGTTGCTTCAATACCTTTACTTTGATTTATTGCTTTATGAGTTAACTCTTATGCAAGACTTATTGATGCTTGTCTTGAAGTACTATTCATGAAAAGTCTTTGCTTTATGATTCACTCGTTTACTCATGTCATTACCATTGTTTTGATCGCTGCATTCACTACATATGTTTACAAATAGTATGATCAAGGTTATGATGGCATATCACTTCAGAAATTATCGTTGTTATCGTTTTACCTGCTCGGGACGAGCAGAACTAAGCTTGGGGATGCTTGATACGTCTCCGACGTATCGATAATTTCTTATGTTCTATGCCATATTATTGATGATACCTACATGTTTTATGCACACTTTATGTCATATTCGTGCATTTTCTCGGAACTAACCTATTAACAAGATGCCGAAGTGCCGATTGTTGTTTTCTACTCGTTTTTGGTTTCAGAAATCCTAGTAACGAAATATTCTCGGAATCGGACGAAATCAAGACCCAGGTTCCTATTTTCACCGGAAGCATCCGGAACACCCGGGAAGGACCGGAGGGGGGCACCGGGCCCCCGGACCATAGGCCGGCGCGGCCCGGGCCCCGGCCGCGCCGCCATATGGTGTGGCCACCCCTTCGACCCTCCTCGCGCCGCCTCTTCGCCTATTTAAAGCCTCCGTCGCGAAACCCCTGATACGAAAAACCACGATACGGAAAACCTTCCAGAGCCGCCGCCATCGCGAAGCCAAGATCTGGGGGACAGGAGTCTCTGTTCCGGCACCCTGCCGGAGCGGGGAAGTGCCCCCGGAAGGCTTCTCCATCGACACCGCTGCCATCTCCACCGCCATCTTCATCACCGCTGCTGCTCCCATGAGGAGGGAGTAGTTCTCCATCGAGGCTCGGGGCTGTACCGGTAGCTATGTGGTTCATCTCTCTCCTATGTGCTTCAATACAATAATCTCATGAGCTGCCTTACATGATTGAGATTCATATGATGATGCTTGTAATCTAGATGTCATTATGCTAGTCAAGTGAGTTTTACTTATGTGATCTCCGGAGACTCCTTGTCCCACGTGTGTAAAGGTGACAGAGTGTGTGCACCGTGTGGGTCTCTTAGGCTATATTTCACAGAATACTTATTCACTCGTTGAATGGCATAGTGAGGTGCTTATTTATATCTCTTTATGATTGCAATGTGTTTGTATCACAATTTATCTATGTGCTACTCTAGCAATGTTATTAAAGTAGTTTTATTCCTCCCGCACGTGTGCAAAGGTGACAAGTGTGTGCACCGTGTTAGTACTTGGTTTATGCTATGATCATGATCTCTTGTAGATTGCGAAGTTAACTATTGCTATGATAATATTGATGTGATCTATTCCTCCTACATATGCATGAAGGTGACAAGTGTGCATGCTATGCTAGTACTTGGTTTAGTCTTTTGATCTATCTTACACTAAAGGTTACTAAAATATGAGCATTATTGTGGAGCTTGTTAACTCCGGCATTGAGGGTTCGTGTAATCCTACGCAATGTGTTCATCATCCAACAAGAGTGTAGAGTATGCATTTATCTATTCTCGTTATGTGATCAATGTTGAGAGTGTCCACTAGTGAAAGTCTAATCCCTAGGCCTTGTTCCTAAATATCGCTATCGCCGCTTGTTTACTCGTTTTACTCGCGTTACTACCGCTGCGTTACTACTGCTTGTTTACTCGTCCCGGGCAAAGCACTTTTCTCGGTGCCGTTGCCACTCGCTCGCATTTATTCATACCACCTGTATTTCACTATCTCTTCGCCGAACTAGTGCACCTATTAGGTGTGTTGGGGACACAAGAGACTTCTTACTTTGTGGTTGCAGGGTTGCATGAGAGGGATATCTTTGACCTCTTCCTCCCTGAGATCGATAAACCTTGGGTAATCCACTTAAGGGAAACTTGCTGCTGTTCTACAAACCTCTGCTCTTGGAGGCCCAACACTGTCTACAAGAATAGAAGCTCCCGTAGACATCACACCTCATAATTGGTCACTTGCCTTTTTCTTTCGATCCCTTGCCGCCTCTCAAACGGTGATACCGCTGCTGCTAAATGGGACCCGCATGTCATCCTCTATGTACTATAAAACTTTCTTTTCTTGGATTCTTTTTGGCACCTGATATTTGGTCACTTGCCTTTTTCTTTCGATCCCGTGCCGCCTCTCATACGGTGATACCATTGCTGCTAAATGGTACCCGCATGTCATCCTCTATGTACAATCAAGTTTCTTTTCTTGAATTATTTTTGGCTCCTGGTATTTGGTCACTTGCCTTTTTCTTTCGATCTCATGCCACGTTTGAAACGTTGAGAAACCTGCTGGCTCATGGGACCCGCATGTCATCCTCTATGTACTATAAAATTTTATTTTCTTGGGTTTTTTTCACCCTATGATTTTTGGCTATTTCCCTTTTTTTCTTTTGATCCCCTACCGCCTTGGAAACGTTGAGTAAGCTGCTAACTCATGGGACCCGCATGTCATCCTCTATGTACAATCAACTTTCTTTTCTTGGAATTTTTTCTGAACCCCTAATTTCTGGCTACTTTCTTTTTCTTTTGATCTCAAGCAGCATTTGAAACGTTGGGACCGCTGCTGCAAAATGGGACCCGCATGTCATCCTCTATGTACAATAATAGTTTCTTTTCTTGGATTATTTTTCACCCTCTGATTTGTGGTCACTTGCCTTTTTCCTTCGATCTCATGCCGCCTTTGAAAAAGTTGAGGAACCTGCTGGATCATGGGACCCGCATGTCATCCTCTATGTACTATAAAATTTTCTTTTCTTGGACTTTTTTCACCCTCTGATTTTTGGCTATTTCCTTTTTCTTTTGCTCCCCTGCCGCCTTTGAAACGTTGAGTAAGCTGCTGACTCATGGGACCCGCATGTCATCCTCTATGCACAAAAAACTTTCTTTTTTTGGAGTTTTTTTTACCCTCTAATTTCTGGCTACTTTTTTTTTGATCTCAAGCCACATTTGAAACGTTGAGACCGCTGCTGCAAAATGGGACCCGCATGTCATCCTCTATGTACAATAAAGTTTCTTTTCTTGGATTATTTTTGGCTCCTGATATTTGGTCACTTGACTTTTTCTTTCGATCTCATGCCGCCTTTGAAACATTGAGGAACCTGCTGGCTCATGGGACCCGCATGTCATCCTCTATGTACTTTAAAATTTTATTTTCTTGGGTTTTTTTCACCCTCTGATTTTTTGGCTATTTCCTTTTTTCCTTTTGATCTCCTGCCGCCTTGGAAACGTTGAGTAAGCTGCTAACTCATTGGACCCGCATGTCATCCTCTATGTACAATCAACTTTCTTTTCTTCGAGTTTTTTTTGACCCCCTAATTTCTGGCTACTTTCTTTTTCTTTTGATCTCAAGCCACATTTGAAACGTTGGGACCGCTGCTGCAAAATGGGACCCGCATGTCATCCTCTATGTACAATAATAGTTTTTTTTCTTGGATTATTTTTCACCCTCTGATTGTTGCTCACTTGCCTTTTTCTTCCGATCTCATGCCGCCTTTGAAAAATTTGAGGAACCTGCTGGCTCATGGGACCCGCATGTCATCCTCTATGTACTATAAAAGTTTCTTTTCTTGGACTTTTTTCACCCTCTGATTTTTGGCTATTTCCTTTTTCTTTTGATCCCCTGCAGCCTTTGAAACGTTGAGTAAGCTGCTAACTCATGGGACCCGCATGTCATCCTCTATGCACAATAAACTTTCTTTTTTTGGAGTTTTTTTTTACCCTCTAATTTCTGGCTACTTTTTTTTTGATCTCAAGCCGCATTTGAAACATTGAGACCGCTGCTGCAAAATGGGACCCGCATGTCATCCTCTATGTACAATAAAGTTTCTTTTCTTGGATTATTTTTTGCTCCTGATATTTGGTCACTTGCCTTTTTCTTTCGATCTCATGCCGCCTTTGAAACGTTGAGTAAGCTGCTGGCTCATGGGTCCTGCATGTCATCCTCTACGAACAATAAAAGTTTCCTTTCTTGGAGTTATTTTTTACCCCTAATTTCTGGCTACTTCCTTTTCCTTTTGATCCCCTGCCGCCTTTGAAACGTTGAGGATTCTGCTGGCTCATGGGTCCCACATGTCAGCCTCTACGAACAATAAACCTTTCCTTTCTTGGAGTTATTTTGACCTCTAATTTCTGGCTATTTTGCCTTTTTTTAATCCTATGCTGCCTTGGAAACGTTGAGGATGATGTTGCCCCATGGGTCCCGCATGTCATCCTCTCAGAACGATAAATGTTTATTTTCTTGGATTTTTTACCAACTAATTTTTGGTTTATTTTTTCTTTCGATCCCCAGCCGCCTTTAAAACGTTGACGATGCTGCTGGTTCATGGGTCCCCGATGTCAGCCTCCCCGTACAAGAAACATGTGATATCTTGATTATTTTGCAGACAATAAACAGTGTATTTCGCTCTGAGCTATTGCAAAGGGATAAATTAAATCTTTTTTTTACATAAACAAACTTATATGTTGAATCTCCTTGTTTTTTTGTTTTTGCCAAGCATAGAACTTTCCTGTTTTGGAGTGGGCTGAAATTGTACGAGTCAAAAGGCTTCCAACAGGATAGTTCGAAGGCCCAGATATCCAGATGCAGCCCAATTGAAATCTTTCTTTTTTTGGATTTTTTGACCCCCTGATTTCTGGCTACTTCCTTTGTCTTTTGGTCCTGTGCCGCCTTGGAAAATATGAGACCGCTATTGCAAAATGGGACCCACATGTCACTTGCCTTTTTCTTTCGATCTCATGTCAACTTTGAAACATTGAGACCGCTGCTGCAAAATGGACCCGCATATCATCCTCTATGTACAATAAAAGTTTTTTTGGATTATTTTTGGCACCTGATATTTAGTCACTTGCCTTTTTCTTTCGATCTCATGCTGCATCTGAAACGTTGAGGAAGCTGCTGGCTCATGGGTCCCGCAAGTCATCCTCTATGTAGAATAAAAGTTTCCTTTCTTGGATTTATTATTTTTACCCCAAATTTCTGGCTACTTCTTTTTCTTTTGATCCCGTGCCACCTTGGAAACGTTGAGGCCGCTGCTGCAAAATGGGACCCGTATGTCATCCTCTATGTACAGTTAAGTTTATTTTCTTGGAGTTATTTTTGACTCCTGATATTTGGTCACTTGCCTTTTTCTTTCGATCCCGTGCCACCTTTGAAATGCTGAGACCGCTGCTGCAAAATGGGACCCGCATGTCGTCCTCTATTTACAAAAAAAAGTTTCCTTTCTGGGAGTTATTTTTGACCCCTAATTTGTGGCTACTTCCTTTTTTTTGATCCCCTGCCGCCTTTGAAACGTTGAGGACTCTGCTGGCTCATGGGTCCCACATGTCAGCCTCTGTGAACAATAAACCTTTACTTTCTTTGATTTATTTTTGACCCCTAATTCTGGCTATTTGCCTTTTTTTTGGATCCCATGCCGCCTTGGAAACATTGAGGATGGTGCTGCCTCATGGGTCCCGCATGTCATCCTCTCATGCTCGATAGTGGGTTCATGGCTGTTTAACCATGGGAAGTCACCTTGTTCTCTATGCTTGTAAATGTGTTGTTGCTACTAGGGAGAAAACAACGGTGTTCTATTCAAGGGTAGTTTCATCGTTTACTTTACACACATTGCTTAAAGCGATAGTCCGTTGATTGCAACTTAATACTGGAGGGTGTCGCGGATGCAGTCCTGAAGGTGGATTATTAGTCATAGATGCAGTTGGATTACGGTCTATGTATATTGTTGTAATGCCCGCATACTTTCATAGCATGTATTCTGCACCAACCATTAGCGTAGAATCTCTGTTTGTCAATTGCTCATCTGTAATTTGTTTACCCAGCATATTTTTTTTTGGGGAGGCGCCTCTAGTGAACTGTGGACCCCGGTCCTTCTTATTTTAATTGAAATCTTATACAACATTTTCCTGTTCTGTTCTCTACAAACAATTCTTCTTCCACACGATTCGTTTAATCCTTTGTTTTCAGCAAAACCAGTGAGCTTTTCAACCTCGCTGAAAGTTGGGGATAAAGTACTTGGTTGTTTGTGTGCAGGTCTCCACGTTGCTGCTGACGCCGGCAGTGCGCCCTGCCACGAGTTGGTTCGCAACACCTCGGGACATAACGTTTTTCTCCTACTGGTCGATAAACCTTGGTTTTTTACCGAGGGAAAACTTCCTGTTGTGCTCATCATACCTTCCTCTTGGGGTTCCACTCAACGTTGCGCATAAATTCTCCTTCATCAACTCCGCGCTCAGCAGTCTCCACCACCACCACCATGTCGTAGTGCTGATGGAGTTCCCGAGGATCCACGACTTCCGCTGCCCAACTGGAGCAAGGAACGGAGGTCGTTTTCAAGTTGTACGTGTCATCGATCACGGAGACGTTGCCCATTTGTGGCGCTGATCTTGGCGACCTTGAGGTCGGGCATGTACATTCTACACCAACCATGTTTGTTTGCGGGAACATTATCCCGCTACCGGTCTTCGAGGGTGAGTCCTTCTGAAACCGTTACAAGTATCTCCTAGATTCGATCTTGGTGTGTTGCAAACTGTAGGAATTGTTTTTGTTTTCCTTGCGATGAATCCCATCACCGTACGCGTGGCTTATGCTGGAGGAAATATATGTTCTATTCCTGGTGCGAGGAGGAGAGATATCCTCGTGGTTAGGACTAATTAGCCCAACTTCAGCGATCTCCTGGATTATCACCGTCATCGAGCTCTTTCGCATTACTCGGTGAGTAACATCGATAGAATACCCGTTACAACATCAACGTAGAATAGATCTTGGGTGTTCGTGTAGGGCGTAAGTTTTTTTTTTTGCTTTTTATGCATGTTCCCCTTCGGGAGTCCGTAAGCAAGAACTTCTATAAGCAAACTTATCATTGCTGGGATTTGTGATTGCTGGAATTGTTAATAAGTTTTGGATAAATGCAAAATTGTTACAGTTGCTAGGATTTTGTATTTGAGGAGTGCCTCACTTCAATTTTTAGGCACTTATAAGTACTTTATTTATTTGCATTTGCATGCATTATCTAAGACTGACTTTATTTTAATTTGCAGGCATTGTTTAGGTAATGCCCGTATTTATAATTTGAGGCAGATGCAGTTTAAAAAGTGCCTCTAAAAACAGTACCAACAATTACTATTGGAAACTACTAAATGCAACATTTTCTTTTCTGCCTTCAAATCGTTTTGCCCGTATTTTCGGCAGAAGTAGCTGTAGCTTCGACTGCCGCTGATTTGGGCACAAACTTTTCAAGGAGATGAGTCTAAGACTGCTCATAGTGAGGGTAACATGGGTGGTAACATCACACATCTCAAGACATTTTGGTAACATGGCATGACAATAAAAGAAGAAAGAGATAGAGGTGGTAACTAGCTATGTTATCATAACATCACACATCCCAAAGCAATATGAGTCTGCAAAATAATTAATAACACATTGCATGGAACCACATCTAAATTACTACTCACTATAGAGATAGTAACTTAGACTAGTAACATGACATATGTTACTAGACTAAGTTACTCTCCACTATGTGCAGCCTAATGCATCTGTTTCCCTTCTTTCAGGGAAGAAGCAACTACGAGGAAGAAAGGCATGAGACGTTAGCGATCTATCTGGACGTGAAGTATTCCATTTCGAGAGTAGTTATTTAGAGCAGTTTTTGCAAAGGAAGCATGCAATCAATCTTGGATTCAGGGAAAAAAATAAGGCGCCGATTTACTCCATTTTATAATTAATTAATGAATAAGGTGAAAATGAAGAGGCTAATCAATAGCATTAACTAACAGTCCATTTTCAACGTTTATCATGGAGTACCATTTGATTCGCCTCCATTTTCAACGTTTATCATGGAGCTTTAAGGACCATTATTTTGTTCTTATCTGTACAAGGTGCATGGTCCATATAGTCATCCACATCCAAATTCATAAGGCGCATCCTCAGCACTCTCGAAATCCATAGATAGAGACCTCGAGCGAGAACAGCTTGTCTGCTGAGATCGATCGGGCCGGCCAACTAGACTGAAGTTACAATGCTAGGAACTTGCTCCGCTGTGTCCTTGCTGCTCGCCGTAATAATGCTTGTATACATTGTCCACAGGTCGTTAGGGCCCAAGAGAAAGATCTGCAGTGGCCCATCATCGGCAACCGTTCCGCTTCCACCGGGGCCGTTACCGTGGCCGGTGGTTGGTAACCTTCCTGAGATGATGCTCAACAAGCCAGCGTTCCGTTGGATCCATCTTTTGATGAAGGAGATGGGCACCGACATCGCCTGCTTCCGCCTCGGCGGTGTCAACGTCATCCCCATCACCTGCCCCAAGATAGCGAGGGAGGTGCTCAAGAAGCAGGACGCGAACTTCTTGTCTCGGCCGCTCACCTTCGCCTCTGAAACCGCCAGCTGCGGGTACAAGAACGCGGTGCTCTCGCCGTTCGGGGACCAGTGGAAGAAGATGCGGCGGGTGTTCACCTCCGAGATCGTTTGCCCATCCCGCCACAAGTGGCTCCACGACAAGCGCGCCGACGAGGCCGACAACTTCACAAGCTATGTCTACAACCTCGCCACCGGCACTAGCTCCAGGGGGTCGTCGGACGCCAACAATGTTGATGTTAGGCACGTCACACGTCATTACTGCTGCAACGTCATCCGTCGGCTTGTCTTCGGCAGGCGATACTTCGGGGAACCTCAGCCCGACGGCGGACCGGGGCCGCTGGAGGTGGAGCACATGGACGCTTCCTTCACCGCCGTGGGGATCCTCTTCTCCTTCTGTGTCAGCGACTACCTCCCGTGGCTGCTTGGTCTTGACCTCGACGGCCACGAGAAGGTGGTTAAGGAGTCCAACACGAGGATGAATAGGCTACACGACATGGTCATTGACGAGCGTTGGAGGCAGTGGAAGGGCGGCGAGCTGAGGCTGGACGAGGTGGAAGATTTCGTCGACGTTCTCATCACGCTCAAAGATGGGGATGGCAACCCGTTGCTTACCGTCGAGGAGGTCAAAGCAATGTGCAAGGTAAGCAATCATTCGCGGTTAATTAATTATATATTGATACAGATTTGCATGTACATATATGGAAGCTGATAATAGCCGTCATAAATGCATGCAGGACATGGTATTAGCAGCGATAGACAATCCATCCAACGCCGTGGAGTGGGTACTGGCAGAGATGGTGAACAACCCGGAGTTGTTGGCCAAGGCGGTGGAGGAGATGGACCGGGTGGTCGGTCGGGAGCGGCTGGTGCAGGAGTCCGACATCCACGAGCTTAACTACCTCAAGGCGTGCATTCGCGAGGCGTTTCGACTGCATCCCATCGCTCCCTTCAACGTGCCGCACGTCGCCATCACCGACACCATCGTCGCCGGCTACCGCGTGCCCAAGGGAAGCCACCTCCTCCTCAGCAGGACCGGCCTGGGCCGAAACCCGACCGTCTGGGACGACCCGCTCAGCTTCAAGCCGGAGCGCCACATGGGAGACGGCGTCGAAGTGGCGCTCATCGAGAACGACTTGAGGTTCATCTCCTTCAGCACCGGCCGCCGTGGTTGCATTGCAGCATCGCTAGGAACAGCTATGAGCGTCATGCTCTTAGGCAGGCTCCTACAGGGCTTTACATGGGCCAAACCAGCTGGAGTATCGGCCATCCATCTCATGGAGTCCAAGCAAGACCTCTGCTTGGCAAATCCATTGGTGCTGCACGCAGAACCACGCCTGCCGGTGCACCTCTACCGTCAGAGCACTTGAAGCTTGATCCATCAAGGCGTGCCATGCATGATGCGCCCTGAACGGCTGAACCCCATCTCTTCTCTTTCCATTTTTTGTTTTTGAATCCAGCCAATGACTTTTTCATTTATTAAATCGAAAACAGCTTGAACAGTTTATAAGTGAAACGTCCAAAAATCTGATACAACAACCAACACAACACCGACCCCGAGATTGCACCTGACCCATACGAGTCGACAACCAAGTCACCCGAATGAGCAAAGCCAACACGCAAACACCTCAACGCGACATGGCACTGCGTATTAGTAAACTAGGCAATCTTGTAAGTTAGATACTTCATGAGCGCGAGGAAGCATGCAAAATGATATATATAATCTTTACTATTATATTTCAGTTGGTCGTACGTCATACAAAATGAGAGCTCGAAGGTAATTTTTTCGATAAAGGATGATTTATTACTTATAATAACTCGAAGGTAATTATGGTATATCATTACTCATGATCGGGGCTGAGATAGTATTTCTCATTCCTAGCCTGGTACTCCTATTTTAGGCAATCACGGTAATTAGAAAGATAACTTTCCTATTTCACGAAGCACATTCTAGGAAAATACTACACGTTTAGGAAGAAAAATCATTACTTTCCTAGCTAATCACGGTCTCACGAGGCCAAACCTACACCTACCCAAAAAAAAAAACCTCTAAGCCTATCGCCCCGGGTGCAGCTTGCCTGTGCCCGTCTCATGAGACGATCGGTGCGACCAGGCCGTGGGAACTACAACAAGGAGCAAGGAGGCAGAGGTGGTTTCCGGAGAACGGGAGGGGTCGGAGCATACTCGCCGGAGAAGAAGAACCGGCAAGGTTGTCGGAGCAGTACTCGCCGGAGAAGCACAAGGGAATGGCGAGGCGGCACCGCATGTGTCCGGCGGCTGACGGGGACGAGCTCGTCGGCGCCGGAGAAGAGCGCAGCAGGGCGGCCGAGGTGGTCGGCATCGAAGAAACGGTGAGGCGCCGGCGCTCAAGGAGATCCTGCCGCCGGCGGTCAGAGATGAGATCGGCCCGTGGATACCCGGCCGAATCGGCGACGACGCGAGCTCTATTAGGCCGGGAACAACGCGGGGGAGAAGGCCTCGGACGGCGGCGCCAGGAAGGGCGGCGGGGAGGGCGTCGGCGGTGGGGGGGGGGGGGCGACGGGGGACGGCGACGGCTAACCCTAGCACTCAGTCGTTGCACAGACGGAAGAAAAGAATGAGAGAAGGAAACGGGGCGGGCCGAGTGAGGGGTGGCAGTTTTTTTTGTAAATAACCCAAAGTAAAGAGGGCATTTCTGTCCGCTGCCTCTCAGGAAGCAGCAAAAGCTGGGGAAAGCACCCCTCGACCAGCTATCGGTCTGGCTCGCTCGCGCAGTTCATTTTGCCAAAGCGCTTTTTAACATCGCTTTTCTATTTCGTGCCGTTTGTTTGGGCTTCCGCTTTTGGACCTTAAAAGCAAAAGCAGAAGCCCAAACAAACAGAGTGTAAGTCCCGCATCGTAGCGCTAGCTTTTGCTTCCAAAAAAAAAAAAAAGGATACGGCTCCCGTCTACATCCTCCTCCATGGAATCGATTCCCTCCGAGATACATGCATATCATCATTAAAAACTATCTTTAAAATTGGACACCAAATAGGAGACAATCCGCGGTAATACACCCACAAAACATACAGCTGCGCGCCAAAACATCACCAACAGTGACCCTTAAATAGGTGCCGGCAAGGATGCTAGCACTGCCGTATCTAGAGCGCCGACATAGCATCCTTCATTTGGGGATGATGTTTCCACACCGACGGCCCCATACGGCAGCCCTAAAAAAATAATGTATGAAAAACATTAAAAAAACCGGTGGCCTCCGTAACGGCGACGCCTCCGACACCATGCTTTGCGCCTACAGGTAGAAGAGGGCTGCGCGCGTGGGGTCGATGCACAACCGGTAGCCGTACTCCGCCATCATCGCGTCCTTGCCACCAGGCCCGCCGGCCAATGCGGTTAAAGCGGCCAGCATCGCGGCCGACCGAGCGTGAATGGCCCTTACGCGCATGGGGTCGACGTCATGGATGCACGGCTGGTAGCCATACTCCACCAGCATCACTCCCTTGCCACTAGGCCCGCCGGCCAATACGGTTCAAGCGGCCGGCATCACGGCCGACCGAGCGCGCGAGCTCAACGTCGCGCTCGCCTTGGAAACGCCGCGGCCACGCTAGGCTGTTCTGCACGTTGGCCGGCCGGCTTCGCTCGGTCGGCGTCATGTGCGCACGCCGCTCGGTGATGAGGGCGTGTGTCTCCGGTCCAGGCGGCGGCACGTCGTAGGAGAGGTGCCACCCTTGCAGCAGCTTGAAATGCAACGACATCGGGATGCTCTGCTAGTAGAGAATGTTGGCCTCATTGTAGCTTAGCTGCAAAAACCGGAGCACGCCGCCACCGCTGCCACCGGCCTCGGCATTGTGCGCCATCACAAGGTGTTGGCGTGGTGGTGGGTGTGTCACACGGCGTTTGAGAGAGTGGTGTCGGCGGCTAGGGTTGGACGGCGGGGGAGAAGAGCAACGCGTTGGTGGGGTTTTAAGGGCGACGGCGAACGTGCATTGAAGGCGCGTGGGGAACGTGCATTGAAGGACGCTGCGTGGCCAGTCGCCTTCTCATCGCCACCACCGTCCTCGTCACCGCCTCGGTTCCCGCACAATGCAATTGATGACGACCGTCCAGTACGCGTCGTTTTTAATGCGACCCAGCGCCTCCTGTCACTGCGAAGCCCCCCCCCCCGCGCAAAAACAGTCGTGGCGTGAGGTGCTGGCGCGTCTGATCCGCGCCCTTTGCGAAGGAGTCGGCATGGGGTTGCCGGTACTTTTATTGGGCTCGACAACGCGTCAGCGCTTTATTGAGCATGCCGGTGTAAGCTCAAAAACAACGCTGGCCCTAAATCGCTATCGAAACTGCTGGTGGATGTTAGAGTATATATCTGTATATTGTAGTTTCTCCATATGTTAGGGGGCTTCCGCATATTTGCGTCTGTACATATACTATATATTATGGCCTTTGGCCCCCTGGTAATACAACACGTATATTCCTCTAACATGGTATCAGAGCAAAATAATTGATCCCTCTAGTCTAGTACGTGTTCCGGCCGCGCTGCCCGATCTTCTCCGTGGCCGCGCTGCTCCCTGCCCGATCTTCTCCGTCCTGGCTGCTCCCTGCCCGATCTTCTCCCTTCTGGCCCGCCTCTCCTGCTCTCCGGCCATACGGCCCCTCCTCCGGCCGCCTCCCGCTGCCGGCCGCCCGGCCACCTGCCCCGCCGGCCGTCGCCCCTCCTCCGGTCGCCTCCCGCTGCCGGCCGCCCGGCCACCTGCCCATCCTGCTCTCCGGCCGCACGTCCCGCGCGTGGGCGTGTGCCAATCGCTCGTGGTGTGCATTTGTACGCAGACCAACGTGAAGCTGCTGTGTCCCGGGTTCAACTCCTCCTCGTGGTGTGCATCTGTACGCAGACCAACGTGAAGCTGCGGGTTCAACTCCTCCATCCGCTCAATCTACCCCCGATCGATCTCCCTGCTCTCCTCTGAGATCGATCTCCCTGCTCTCCTGCAGGTGACTTCCGTATGAAGCAAAAAAAAAAAAGCAAAAAAAAAACTATGACTTCCGCTGATCCCGCTCCTTCTTTGGGCCCACCTTCGGTACTCGGTATTTGTCCTACTTGCTAGCTATTCTTCGTCGCCGTTTGCGGCCTCTTCACGCGGCTCTGCCCGTACTTCACCGACTCCGTCTACGTCGGCTCGCCGCTCTATACCGACTTTCGCGGCCTCTTCCCACGGCTCTGGCCGTGCTTCGCCGATTTTGTCTCTCTCGGCCTGCCGCTCTACATCGACTTTTGCAGCCTCTTCACGCGGCTCTGCCCGCGCTTCGCCGACTTCGTCTATATTGGCATGCCGCTCTACATCGACTTTTGCGGCCTCTTCACGCGGCTCTGCCCGCGCTTCGCCGACTTCCTCTATGTCGGCCTGCCGCTCTACATCGACTTTCGCGGCCTCTTCACGCGGCTCTGCCCGCGCTTCGCCGACTTCGTCTATGTCGGTCTGCCGCTTTACATCGACTTTCGCGGCCCCTTCACGTGGTTATGACCGCGCTTTGCCGACTCTTTCTTCATCGGCGTGTTGCTCTCCATCGCCCCCTTTGGTGGTCTCTGTGCGTGTGGGTGATAGCTCCTCGTTGGCACCTGATAGTACGTCGACCTCTCCAGTCGCGCCCTTCTCTGCGCATGAGATAGCGCAGCTTCACCGCCTGCTTGATGCTTGGGATTCCAGTTTACGTCAGCAGCCTCGCGGTTCGAGTCTCCGCCCTCGTCCTACTGTGGCAAGGTTGGCCACACTTCCTCCACCTGCTGGACGCGGGATCCCAGTTTACGTCAGCAGTTACAGGATCGTCAGCAGGCTGGCTCTTCAGGATCTTCTGCAGTTGCACTCTCTGATCGGGACATTCTCGGGGTATTCGTGGTCCGCTCGCTACTACGGACTCTTCCTCGCCGGGCGCTGCTGGTTCCGTGATCGGCTCTTCCGGCACTCGCGCGACCACCACTTTCTACACGGTCAGGTACGTCCCCGTGGTATCTGGATTCTGGAGCTTCCTTTCATATGACCTCTGAGTCTTCTATTCTGTCTGCTCTTCGGTCTCTTATTTCTCCTGTCCGTGTTGTCACGGCTGATGGTACCTCTATTCCTGTTTCTAGTACAGGCACCCTTTCTACTCCCTCTTTCTCTGTCCCTGATGTTTCTCATGTTCCTCGCCTTCAGATGAACCTTTTCTCTGCTAGCCAGCTCACCGATTCTGGTTGTCGCGTCATTCTTGACGCTGAGTCTTGTGCGGTTCAGGATCGTCGCACACAGGCCCTGGTTGGAGCTGGCCCTCGTAGCCGTAAGTCTCCGGGGCTTTGGGAGTTAGACTGGCTTCGTATTCCTTCCGCTGCCACTCCATCTGCCAGTTTTCCTCCGGTTGTCGCCTCTGTCACCGGCTCTTTTCAGCAGTGGCATCATCGTCTTGGTCACCTTTGTGACTCTCGCCTGTCGTCTTTGGTTCATCGTGGCCTTCTGGGGTCTGTCTCTGGAGATGGGTCGTTACACTGTCAGGGCTGTAGGTTAGGCAAACAGATTCAGCTTCCCTATCCTATTAGTGTGTCTGTCTCTCAGCGACCGTTCGATTTAGTCCATTCAGATGTTTGGGGTCCGGCTCCCTTCGCTTCGAAAGGGGCCATCGATACTATATCTTATTCATTGATGATTTTTCACGGTACACCTGGGTGTTTTTCATGCACTCTCGCAGTGAGGTGCTCTCTATTTATCAGCGTTTTGCGGCCATGGTCCGCACTCAGTATTCCTCACCCATTCGCGTGTTGCGTGCTGATTCTGCTGGTGAGTATATCTCCCAGCACCTTCGTGGCGTCCTTGCTGAGGAGGGTACCCTCGCTCAGTTTTCTTGTCCCGGCGCGCATGCTCAAAATGGTGTCGCCGAGCGTAAGCATCGTCATCTTCTTGAGATCACCCGTGCTATGATGATTGCTTCTTCTCTTCCGCCACATTTCTGGGATGAGGCTGTTGCTACGTCGGCCCACCTCATTAACATTCAGCCTTCCGCTGCTCTACAGGGTGGCATTCCTCTCGAGCGTCTCTCTGGTGCTTCTCCATACTACTCGACTCTCCGTTCATTTGGTTGCGTCTGCTATGTCCTTCTGCCTCCTCGTGAACGCACCAAACTGACCGCTCAGTCTGTTGAGTGTGTTTTTCTCGGATACAGTGATGAGCATAAGGGCTATCGCTGTTGGGACCCCGTTGGTCGTCGGATGCGCATTTCTCGTGACGTCACGTTTGATGAGACGCGTCCCTTCTATCCTCGCCCCACCTCGGGTACTTACCCGGTGGATGATATTTCTTTTCTTCTTTTTCCGGATGCACCCCCTGTTGTCCCTCCTCCCCTCCCTCCTACTCCTGATGCGCCCCCTTCAGCGCCATCCTCTCGTTCGTCTAGTCCACCTACTACTCCTCGTTCTCCTGCTTTGGCTCCTTCCGATGCTGTCCCTTCTTCCTCTTCTTCCGATGACTTGTCTTCTGCAGATGAGCCTCCCCCTTCACGGCCTGTTCGTCAGCGTCGTGCTCCAGTTCGTTACTCTCCTAGTCATTATGGTCTCTCTGTCGTTTCCGAGCCGACTTCTTATCGGGATGCCGAGCATCATCCTGAATGGCAGCTTGCCATGGCAGAGGAGATCGCTGCGCTTGAGCGCACTGGCACTTGGGATCTTGTTTCTCCTCCTTCTGGTGTTCGTCCTATCACGTGTAAGTGGGTCTATAAAATTAAGACTCGCTCTGATGGATCTCTTGAGCGCTATAAAGCGCGTCTTGTGGCTCGTGGCTTTCAGCAGGAGCACGGTCGTGACTATGATGAGACTTTTGCGCCTGTGGCTCATATGACTACTGTGCGTACCCTTCTTGCTGTTGCTTCTGTTCGCCGCTGGTCTGTCTCCCAGCTTGATGTTCAGAATGCTTTTCTTAATGGCGAGTTGAGTGAGGAGGTTTACATGCAGCCTCCTCCTGGGGGATGGTTTGTCGTCTTCGACGTTCTCTCTATGGTCTCAAACAGGCCCCTCGTGACTGGTTTGAGCGCTTTGCCTCTGTGGTGACTGCTGCTGGTTTCTCTCCTAGTCTTCATGATCCAGCACTTTTCGTTCACACCTCCTCGTGGACGCACCCTTCTCCTTCTCTATGTTGATGATATGATCATTACTAGTGATGATCCTGAGTATATTGCCTTTGTAAAGGCTCGTCTTCGTGATCAGTTTCTCATGACTGATCTTGGTCCTCTTTGCTATTTTCTTGGTATTGAGGTTTCCTCCACTTCTGATGGCTTTTCTATCTCTCAGGAGAAGTACATTCAGGATCTTCTTGCTCGTGCTGCTCTTGGGGATGAGCGCACGGTTGATACTCCTATGGAGCTTAATGTTAAGCTTCGTCCCTACCGATGGTGATCCTCTTCCCGATCCCACACGTTATCGTCATCTTGTTGGGAGTCTTGTTTATCTTGTCTGTCACTCGTCCCGATATTTCTTATCCTGTTCATATTCCGAGTCGGCTTGTCTCAGCTCCTACCACTGTTCACTACAGTCATCTCCTCCGTGTTCTTCGTTACCTTCGTGGCACGATCACTCATCGCCTTTTCTTTCCTCGTTCTAGCTCTCTCCAGCTCCAGTGCTACTCGGATGCTACGTGGGCGAGTGATCCTACGGATCGTCGTTCACTTTCTGCTTACTGTGTGTTTCTTGGTGGTTCGCTTGTTGCTTGGAAGACGAAGAAATAGGTAGCGGTTTCTCGTTCGAGTGTTGAGGCTGAGCTGCGGGCCATGGCTTTGTTCATTGCTGAGGTGACCTGGTTACGGTGGTTGCTTGCAGATTTTGGGGTCTCTGTTACGACACCCACTCCACTTTTGTCTGACAGTACAGGTGCTATCAGTATTGCACGTGATCCGGTCAAGCATGAGCTGACCAAGCATATTGGTGTTGATGCTTTTTATACACGTGCTCAGGTGCAGGATGAGGTTGTTGCGCTTCATTATGTGCCTTCAGATTTGCAGTTGGCGGATTTCTTTACAAAGACACAAACTCGAGCGCAGCATGATTTTTTACTCTCCAAACTCAGTATTGTGGATCCACCATGAGTTTGCGGGGGGGGGGTGTTAGAGTATATATCTGTATATTGTAGTTTCTCCATATGTTAGGGGGCTTCCTGCATATTTGCGTCTGTACATGTATTATATATTATGGCCTTTGGCCCCCTGGTAATACAACACGCATATTCCTCTAACAGTGGAGATGTTTTAATCTGCCGCTAATGCAAATAGAAAAGGGGGCTGAAGAGATCTATAGAGTATAAACACAGTAATCAGTAATCAGCAAGGCTCAACCAAGCCAACGCATATGCAATTTCCCCTGTCTGACTGAACAGCGTCTCCCATCCCTGATGGCTTCTTCAAAGACTGGTGATGCGTTGACCCTGCGGCGGACGGCGGAGCAGGGAGATCCTTCAACGGGGTCGGCAAAGGGACGGGAGCACGGCCTCCGTGAATCTGCTTGTGCTGGTCCGCTGTTCAGACAGAGGAAGGACGCAGAATGGGAAAGAGAGAAGCAACGTACACGGGAGCGTACATGGTAGAGGGATACGGACCGGGACGGGGCTGTGTCGTATCCTGTTATTGTTTTTTTTTGGAAGTAAAAGGCAGCGCTGGGATGCAGGAATTAAAGCCGTACGATGGTTGCAGAATGGAAAGTGCTGGGCGTCCCCGGGATCTCATTTTCCAGCTCCCGGTCCCCAGCCGTTGGATCGACATTATGTACGGTCAGATTTGCATGTAGCAAAAAAAACACCCTCGGCAGTAAAAAAACACCCCCGGCAACAACTGCATGTAGCAAAAAAACGGTTCGCTCATGAAATAAAAGAAAAGGTCTGAGCTCGCCGGAGCCTCGCCGGAGACCCCAGTAGCAAACATATGGTACAATTGTAGCAAAAACACAGAAAAAATTTATCAAAAAGATTATGAGAATGTAGCAAAATCGCAGAATATGTATAGCAAAAAAAATGATATCGTATCAAAAATGCGTAACGCCGGTAGAAAACTAGTAGCTTCGCCCTGCAGAGACAATGAAGGAGACCTTGCCTGCAGCATCGCCGCCAAAAACGTCGCAGCAACTCCGTCTACCTAAGGTAGCAACCTTAGAACCGTCGATAGCAACGTCGAACACCTAAGGTAGTAAATCCACCCTCCGCTGGTAGCACTGCCAGACGCCAAAAGTAGCAACGCCGACCTCCGCCGGCAGCAACAACATGCGCCCAAGGTAGCACTCTCGACTGCGGTCGGTAGCATCGCCAGATGCCAAAGGTAGCAACGCCGACCTCCGCCGGCAGCAACAACAGGCGCCCAAGGTAGCACTCTCGAATGCGGTCGGTAGCATCGCCAGATGCCGCCCCAGATAGCACCCATCTGCCAGCAGCAGCTTCCCGGCGGAGCCCCGCCTTGGTGCCACTGCGCTCCTCAATGGCCAGCGCTGCTCGCGGCCACGGTGCAGCATGAACGGGAATGGCTGGCCGCCCTTGGCCGCAGAGGATGACGAGGATAGGGTATTGTGGGCGGCAGTACTGGTAGACGTCGGGGATGGGGGCGAGAAGGGAGTCGGCGCCCGCGGCGGCATCATCTCTGATATGGGCACGGAGGCCTATGTGGAGCCCAATTTCAGGACTCCACCAACCTAGGTTGTACGCCATCAAGGATTCAGGAGTGACACGCTAGGACGACCTACGCCATGTAATAATTAAGTCTAAGGTTGTGTCATTCATTCTATGTTAGGAAATAATGTAGCCAGGTCATGCTGTGGGCCATCTAGGGTTTTAATAGAGTCTGTTTGACTTGGGCCTGTCCAAGTCGAACTAGGTTAGGCTCAATAAGGGGGCCGGCCGGCCAGCTCTCCCTCTCATATAAGGAGATGGCACGGCTAGGGTTTAGGGTAGTTCAAGTTTAGTCTAAAAGATTAGGGTTTCCGTATTGCGTGTGATCACGTGTATCATCCCTCCGGGGGTACGGCGCTTCCGTTATCTATTATATCCGCTGCGAAGGTTCTTGTGTTCATCAAGGATTGTCTAGCTCTTGGTTTGAGGCGTATTGATTCTTCGATCCGTTGCTTGCTGGATTCGTTCCCTCTTCTCCAGGCTGCGTTCATCGCGTTGTTGGGAGGAATCTCTACCCCAGGTTCTCGCTGTGAAAGATCGGGCATCAACTAGGAGGATCCACTGGGTCCCTCCCATATCATGTGGTATCAGCTTTCTGGGTTGCTCACGGCGAGGTTTTGTTGATCGATCTCTTTGGATCGGTTTGCTGCGGAGAAGATTAGCTCTAAGATCGGAGGAGTTTGGCTCTCGGTCGAAGGAGGTTGGTTGGAGGAAGTTTGGTGTTGTTTGGTGAAGTTTGGAGGTCATCCATGGCTGTTTCGGAGGTCAAAATCGCTAAAAATCGCGACCAGAATCGAGAAGAAGATGAAATTTCGCGACCAGGAAAAAGCTGGTCTGAAATCCGGTCAACCGGGCCAGTGACCGGGCAGCCTGGCGTAGAACCCGGTCAACCGGGCGGCAAACCGGGAAGTTCGCAAAAATTCGTCCGGTTGTGTTCCGGTCCGACGCATCCGGTTGGCGGCCGGTCAACCGGGCTAGGGACCGGGCTGGCCGGTCTGGAGGCCGGTCTAACCGGGCCCTGGGTCGGGTTGGCTCAGACCGCTGCGGTTTTTCCTCCGGCGGTTTCTCCTGTTGCTGCGGTGGATTCTCCGGCGATACTAGCTACTGCTGCTCCTGTTTCATCTACGGCGATGCTACTTGATGCTAATACTGTTGTTGCTTCGTTTTCCGACGATGTACATGGCATACGGTGTTCGCGTGGTACGAAATCCGGTGATATATTCAATGATTTCCTTGACATCCGGAAGGGAGTACAGCGTCCCGTGTCAGAACTGAAGTGGTATTTATGCCGTTACGCGACAATTGAGCAGTACGAGGATTGGGAGAAGTACATGGAATTAGGTTTCCAACGATGTCGTCGCTACAAAGGGAAGTTCACTGATTATGATGCTTGCATTCTCGCTCACCGGCGTGTGGATGAGGAGTTGGACATATATTGGTGTAATGCCGTTGATAGAGGCGAGTATGCTTATACTTGGGCAGACTTCAATAATTTTCTTCGTGGTGGTTTCGGGTTACCATTGAAGGATCGTAAGCAGTCATCCGGAGTTGGGCATGCATTGGAGGAAGTGAACAAGTGCCTGGCAGAGGTACAGCAGGCAGTGGAAAAGTGCATAATTACTAGTAAGAAGATTGTTCCACTACCAACAGTCACTAAGGTCGAGGTGAAATCTTCAGAGGAGAGGAAACCTGGCTCTGATACCAAGAGCACTACTGTGACTGTTGAGGAAGATGTACCATTGAGCGTGCTGAATATGCAACTCAAGAAGGTACAAGATGATGCTTGCAAGACAGTTGACAAGGGTCAGCGGTGGAGTTTGTTTCAGACTCAGTGCTATATCAAGGGCAATGCTTGCAAGTTGATGATTGATGGTGGAAGCTGTACTAATGGCATTAGCAAGGCGATGGTGACAGCGTTGGGGTTGTCTACATGGCGTCTTCCTGAACCTAAACGTCTTGAGTGGTTGAATAGCTGTGGTATGCTGAAGATTACTCACAAGGTGCGTGTGCCATTTACAGTTGAAGATTATGTTGATGAGATCGATTGCGATGTGTTGCCATTGGAGGTGTGTGGATTGCTACTTGGGCGTCCTTGGCAGTATGATCATAATGTGACACATGCTGGGCGAGCAAATACATATTCTTTTATGCATGGTGGCAAACAGCGGACTTTGAAGCCTATGGGTGATGATCATATCAAGTCCGATGTGGAGTTAGTGGTGCGTAAAGAGAAGTTGCACAAGCCTAATGTGCAACATAAGGTGCATGATGTTCCGAGCATTGATGTTGGTGATGTTTCAGCCATGCCTGTAGATGACAAGACAGTTCTTGTTGGTGACAAGCCGGATGAAGCTACACTTGTTGTTGATGTGGATGTTGCAGCATGTGCTACAGTTCCAGTTTGTGTTGATGCTAGTATACAGACTGATGATGTTTGTGCTGATGATATTCCAGTACATATGGCGCAGATGCGCGTGGGAGGAGTGGGAGGCGAGAAGGTTCGCGAAGCCAGTGCTGATGGTGTTTCAGCCCGGTCACAGGGCCGGTCCAACCGGACCAGGCGCCGGGTGAGCCCGGTTCAGACCGGCTTATATGCTGATGTCGACCGGAGCGTGTTCTGTGAGACGTCACGACGTCCCGGTAAGGATCCGGTCCCAGACCCGGTCATAACCGGACCGACCGGTCGCATACCCGGTCAACCGGCGCCTAGACCGGCTGTGGCCGAGCGCGTCAGTGGAGATGGTGGGCAGCGGCACTATCGTGCTAGGAGTACTGTCCAGTTTTCCGCGACACCGCGGTTGCATAGAGGCAAGGATGGACGTGTGAGACATCTATGTGGCCCAGGCATTACACATCTTGTGCAGGGTCATGTGCAGCGACACAAGGGTCCATCAAAACCTCGCAAGAAGAAGGAATTGGCACCGAAGTCCAAGCTCATGTGGAGAAGAAAGGAGGCGCCAAGTGTTGTATCAAGTCGAGAAGGCCGTGAGGGAGGATGTGGTGTGGAAGGCAAGCAAGACTTGAGGACGGCGAGGACGTGTCATGTTCATATCACGTCACCTTTTCCAGAAGACCCTCACGCGTTGGGGACAACACTTCTTGAAGGGGGGGAGGATGATATGGGCACGGAGGCCTATGTGGAGCCCAATTTCAGGACTCCACCAACCTAGGTGGTACGCCATCAAGGATTCAGGAGTGACACGCTAGGACGACCTACGCCATGTAATAATTAAGTCTAAGGTTGTGTCATTCATTCTATGTTAGGAAATAATGTAGCCAGGTCATGCTGTGGGCCATCTAGGGTTTTAATAGAGTCTGTTTGACTTGGGCCTGTCCAAGTCAAACTAGGTTAGGCCCAATAAGGGGGCCGACCGGCCAGCTCTCCCTCTCATATAAGGAGATGGCACGGCTAGGGTTTAGGGTAGTTCAAGTTTAGTCTAAAAGATTAGGGTTTCCCTATTGCGTGTGATCACGTGTATCATCCCTCCGGGGGTACGGCGCTGCCGTTATCTATTATATCCGCTGCAAAGGTTCTTGTGTTCATCAAGGATTGTCTAGCTCTTGGTTTGAGGCGTATCGATTCTTCGATCCGTTGCTTGCTGGATTCGTTCCCTCTTCTCCAGGCTGTGTTCATTGCGTTGCTGGGAGGAATCTCTACCCCAGGTTCTCACTGTGAAAGATCGGGCATCAACTAGGAGGATCCACTGGGTTCGTCCTAGCGTGTCACTCCTGAATCCTTGATGGCGTACCACCTAGGGTGGTGGAGTCCTGAAATTGGGCTCCACATAGGCCTCCGTGCCCATATCAATCTCTGACCGCGGCGAGGACAGATGAAGGCACGGCGAGGCAGCCCTGGTCGGGGGGACGCGGCAGACGATGGCCATCGACGACGGTGTTCGTCGGCCATGGCTCCGTAATGCGGCGGCGACCGGCTGCGCGGCGGCTTGGCGCGAACGGCGGCGCAGCAGAGAGCTAGCCGGTGCGGTAGCCTCCTTTGCTCCTCTCCACGCGTGTGAAAAGGAAGAGATAGGGATAGGTGAACGTGGGTGGGGTCCACCCACGTGGTACGCAGGAGCGGTTTTGACCCGTATGATTTCTTCAATCGTGCGGCCAGGCAACCCGGGGGTTGCAAGTATGTTATCCCCCGAGTGTGATGTCCGTCCTATGATGGGGACGACAATCACAGGAAAAGCAGCAAGCAAAATACTCCCTCCGTTCTTTTTTAATTGACTCGGATTTAGTACAAGTTTGTACTAAATTTGAGTCAATTAAAAAGGAACCGAGGGAGTAGATGGGAAAACAGAATCGGGGTGAGGGGACGAACTGGAGGTGAGGGATAGACGAAACTGGAGGTTGAGAATTTAGAATTCGATTTTACAACGCATGCCATGTCTAGGACAGGTCTGGTCTATTTAACACTTACAGCTGGGCCACTTGGGTCCACATCGCCAGCTCAACGAGCCCACATACGCCTACACACTTTTCTAGCCACTTTCTGACTGATGGCTGGGCCCTTCGTTGCTCGCTGGATCCACTTCGGTGGTCAGCGACTCGCTGTCCACCAGCATCGATGGTGCAGGTGTGACACTTGCCCCCGCTTGAGCATGATCCGCCTCCCAAAGACCTGCATCAGGAAATCGTTGACGAAGAACTTGATAATCTTCCCATGAAGCTTGATCCTCCGGCAAGTCCTGCCACTTGCAACGAAATAAAAGAAGATACGAACCGGTACGTGTGCCCAGGAGGCGGCGGAAAGACACAAACCCATCTAGGGTTCCATCCTCCTCGCCGGCGATACCGCCGGTCCGCTCCGCCTCCGTGGCCTTGGGGCCTTGGAGGTGTGGCGGACCACGGTCCCTCGCCGGCGGGGAGTTTTCGTTTTAATTTAGTTTGTTTTTCAGTCTCTTTTTTGGGATGGTGATGCGGCGGCTACATCCTGAAGTCAGAATAAGGTCCTCCCCGCCCTATCCTTGCTCCGATGGTGCATCTAGCGCTGACGGAGGGCGCGTGGAGTTGTGTGCCCGTTGGATCTCCTGGGATCCGGTTGGTTTTCGTGTTTGTTGGTGTGGTTTCATGTCAGTCTCTGCCGATCTACGGTTGTCATCATTGGCGATGGTTGCTGCTCTGGTGCGCTGGTCCTTTGGGATCTTAGCACGACGACTTCCCGTCTGTCTACTACAACAAGCTCTACTACGACAAGCTTTGCCTGACTCCGACGTTGGAGGGGCGAGGACAGCGGCGCGCCTTCGGCTCGTGCTAGTGTTTGTAGTCATCGATAGGTGGTCCGAGTATCAATTTGTAATTTTCTTTACTTTTTGGATTATTTGTACCACTGTTGATGATTATTAATAGATCGGTGGATTTTCGCAAAAAAAAACTCCTGCCACTTGATTCGCACCTGGATCGCTGCAGCATTGCCGGCACGCACCATGCGACGATCGAGGATAGCTTCCGGTCGAGCAAGGGTTGAAGCCAGATCAGATGTCCTTGGTAGTTCACTAAAAATCGGTGTGTATCTGTCAGTGAATGGTTTCAGCTGGGATACGTGAAACACTGGGTGAATCTGAGCAGTAACAGGCAACTCCAATTTGTAAGCAACAGCACCAATGCGCTCAACGATTTTGTAGGGGCCAAAGTACTTATAGGCTAGCTTGTGGCAAGGGCGATTGACCACTGAGTGTTGAGCATAAGGTTGAAGTTTTAGAAGAACCTGCTCACCAACTTGAAACTGACGCTCCGTTCTGTTTTTGTCTGCCTTGGACTTCATCCGAGCCTGTGCCTGTGCCAGATGTGCACGCAGCAACTCAATCTGTGCCTGGTAATCAAGAGTGGCTTCACTTGCGGCGAAGTCTTGTGCGTCTGTCAGATTTGGAAGAGCACCAAAGTTTGGTTCAGTGTGGTATAACGCCTTAAAAGGGGAACAACCCAGCGCGGTATGATAACTGGTGTTGTACCAGAATTCTGCCATGGAAAGGCATCGACGCCAGTGCTTGGGCTCATCCTGTACTGCACATCTCAGGTATTGCTCCAGACATTGGTTGACCCTTTCGGTCTGACCATCTGTCTGGGGGTGGTATGTTGTACTGTAATGAAGCTTTGTACCAACAGCAGCAATCACCGCCTTCCAAAAGGCACTGGTAAATACTTTGTCACGGTCTGATATGATAGACAATGGGATACCATGGAGTTTCACCACATTGTCCACATAAACTTTGGCAACTGACTTGGCTATGTAAGGATGACGAAGAGGTAGGAAATGGGCATACTTGGTTAATCGATCCACCACAACCAATATCACATTAGCACCATCAGACATAGGAAGTCCATCGATAAAATCCATAGTAGTATCTTGCCAGGCTCCTTTTGGTGGTGGTAATGGTTGTAACATGCCCGCTGGCTTTGTATTAGTGTGTTTAGCTTGCTGACATACTGAACACTGGCGTACAAACACCTCCACGGCCAATTTCATGCCTGGCCAATAGTATAACTTCTTGGCTCGCTGGTATGTTGCTTGAATGCCGGAGTGGCCTCCCACTGCACTATCATGCAAGTTGGATATCAACTTAGTTTGCATTGCCAAGTTGTTACCAATTACCAGCCTACCTTTGAATTTAATCAAGCCTTGCTCTAGGGAATACCCTTTTTCATTTGGAGAATGTAAAGCCAACTGCTGTAGCAATATCTGCATATCAGGATCAGTGGTGTATGTATCCAGAACCTCTGTAACCCATTCAGGACGAAAACTAGAGGCCGTTTGAATTTCCAACAGATGGCCAACACGTGAGAGGGAATCAGCTGCTGCATTCTCCACTCCTTTCTTGTATTTGAACTGGAATTGCAAACCAATGAGTTTAGACATTGCCTTGCGTTGCAAATCGGAGGATAGTTGTTGATCACTGAGGTTGCAAAGGCTTTTATGATCTGTCATAATCAAAAAGGGACCTCTCTGCAAATACTGACGCCATTTATCTACTGCCATGATCACTGCCATGAACTCCTTCTCATAAATAGATAATTTGCGATTCATGATTCCCAAAGCCTTGCTCATATATGCTATGGGGTGGCCCTGTTGCATCGGAACGGCGCCGACGCCCGTGTCACACGCATCTGTCTCAATGACAAAGGGAAGCGTGAAGTCTGGCAACGCTAGAACTGGTGTTTGTGCCATGGCTCGCTTCAAATTGAGAAAAGCCTCCTGAGCTTCAGCTGACCATTCAAACCCCTTTTTTGTCAAAAGGTTTGTGAGAGGTTTGGAAATAATTCCATAATTCGCCACGAATTTGCGGTAGTAGCCGGTAAGTCCCAGAAATCCACGCAACTCTGTTGGGTGTGTTGGCACTGGCCACTGTTCCATTGCTGCAGTCTTCTCAGGATCAGTCGCAACTCTTTCATCCGAGATAATATGGCCAAGATAGTGAATGCTACGCTGACCAAACTCACATTTGGAGAGTTTGATGAAAAATTGAGAATCTCGCAAGATGTCAAAAACCATTCTCAAGTGAGTCAGATGCAAGGACCAAGAAGGGCTATAAATCAAGATGTCATCCAAGAAAACGATCACAAATTTGCGAAGGTAGGGAGCAAAGATCGAATTCATGATGCATTGGAACGTAGCAGGAGCATTGGTTAGGCTGAAGGGCATTACCCGAAATTGAAAGTGTCCGTGGTGAGTCTTGAACGCGGTTTTGTCTTCATCCTCCGGGCGCATGCGAATCTGGTGATATCCAGCTCGGAGGTCAAGTTTTGTGAAGAACTTCGTTCCTGCTAGTTCATCCAACAGTTCATCGACCACAGGCAGAGGAAATTTGTTTTTTACAGTGAGCGAGTTCAGCCTGCGATAGTCGACACAAAACCGCCAAGTTCCATCCTTCTTTTTTACGAGAAGCACGGGTGAGGCAAAAGGGCTCATGCTAGGCGTGACTACTCCAGCTGCAATCATCTCTGCGATTTGCCGTTCGATCTCGTCCTTTTGCAAAGGTGAGTATCGATACGGACGAGAGTTCACTGGCCTTGCTTCAGAGTCCAAAGTGATAGCATGATCAAGTGCGCACTGAGGAGGCAAAGAGGTAGGAGCAGAAAAAATGTCACTGAATTCTGACAATAGATTCTGCATGTGAGGAGACAGAGCAGCCAACGTTGTTTCAGCAAATTGCTTTGTTGGATCAAGAACGGCCATCACCCAAATATCATTGGTATCCACCAACTCCTGTAGTTCTACCACGGATAATTCTTCTAAACTGGACCGGCCAACAGAACTCAAACCACGTAGCGTCACCACTTCATTGGCATGCACAAACATCAGTGTCTTTTGAGCCCAATGACAAAACATTGGACTGCAATTATCAAGCCAGTCCATACCGAGAATTGCATCGTACGCCCCCACATCCAACACTCTCATGTTATCAGTGAATGTGTGCCCATTATAACACCATTGCAGGCCTATCACCTGTTTGTCCGATGCCATCACATGACCATTAGCAACTTTAACTGATACTGCCGGAGCTGAAGAAATAATACAACCAGCTCGCTCAGCAAATGCAGAAGTAACAAAGGTACTGGAACTGCCTGAATCTACCAAGAGAATCATGTTCTGGCCACCTACAGTAGCGTGTATACGAAAACAGTTAGGTGCCTCCGTGCCAGCAACTGCTGCTACTGACATATGACAACAAGTTTCGGTAACTGTAGTTTCCTTTAGCAGTTCCATAGCCAGCACTGCCTCATCAGAGAGAATTTCCCCAAACTCGCCTACCTCTATTGTGAGCAACTGGCCGGACCTCTTGCACTGATGATCCTTTGTATACTTATCGCCACATTTGAAACACAGGTTGTTGGCACGACGGAAATCACGTAACCGACGCTCGCGATTGAAGTCATCATTACCTTGCTTCCGTGGCCAATCTGTACGTGGTGCACCTGTTGTTTGTGTGCCTGGAATTATCATTGGGGGATGTTTTGTTGGGGCTGCAGGACGATGTCGAGGACGAGTCACTTCCTGTTCTTCCTCCTGAATCCGTGCTAGGGCTGCAGCACGAGTAATGCTCGCTGGTGCTTGAAGCCGCACTGCAGCTCGAATATCATCCCTCAACCCGAAGACAAATTTGGACACGAACCAGCGAGAGCTTAGTGTTTCATCCAGAGAAATCAGATGGTACATACACTCCTCGAAATCCACTCGATACTCTGCAGCAGTGCCTGTTTGCTTCAATTGCATTAGCTTGTTCATATGACAATCATACTCATCCTGGCCAAACTCCTCTACCACAGCTGCTGACAGCCTATCCCAAGTGACTTGTGTGTATCGGCGTTTGAATGCCTGATACCACAATGCTGCATGCCCCTCGAAATATAGCATTGCCATCCCAACCCACTGATGTGATGGAATTTTGAACATCTCGAAATAATTCAAACTCTGATCTATCCACAGCGATGGCATCTCTCCACTGAACTTAGGAAAATCATGTCTAGGTGCCCTTACCCTGAGATCTCCCTGCTCTGATTGCTGACACTCATGGCGCTCCTCCTGGTCCTGAGGTGAAGAAGGCGCGGTTCGAAAATTTGACGGCCCATCAAGCGGCACTCTGAGCAGCGGTGCACCGTGATTGGTTAGCGCACCTTTGTTTTCAGCCGGCAACTCCAATGGTGGCAGCGGCGGAGCGACCTTGCGGCTCGCGTCCACCACCTGGCGCTTGATGCCATCCAGATCTGCGCCGTAATCCTCCATTTGCTTGCGGAAGCCATGGACCTCTGCACTTGTAGCCTTGACCTCCAAAGTGACGGTCGCCAATTTCTCCATGATCTCGTGCAGCGACTTCTGGACAACCTCCATCTTCTCCAACACGATCTCGGTCTGGCCCGAGGGTTTTGGTTTGGACGGCGCCGTCGCGGCTTCACTCCTCACCGATCCGAACCCAGCTAGGGATTTTGCGCCGGCTCACCGAGGTGATCCAGCACCCTTCGCAATGGAACTTTTACCAGATCAGATCCGAGAATTTTGAGCGCGGGCGGAGCGAATCCAAAGCTCTGATACCAGATTGTGATGTCCGTACTATGATGGGGACGACAATCACAGGAAAAGCAGGAAGAAAAATAGATGGGAAAACAGAATCGGGGTGAGGGGACGAACTGGAGGTGAGGGATAGACGAAACTGGAGGTTGAGAATTTAGAATTCGATTTTACAACGCATGCCTTGTCCAGGACAGGTCTGGTCTATTTAACACTTACAGCTGGGCCACTTGGGTCCACAGCGCCAGCTCAACGAGCCCACATACGCCTACACACTTTTCTAGCCACTTTCTGACTGATGGCCGGGCCCTTCGTTGCTCGCTGGATCCACTTCGGTGGTCAGCGACTCGCTGTCCACCAGCATCGATGGTACATGTGTAACACCGAGGGAATAGGATCATTTTCCTTCATGAATCCAGACGGCCTAGTCACACCGATCGTCGCACCAGACGGGTGCAGGCAAGCCGCGTCCATTCGCCACCACGGTCAAAGACATGGAGAGAGAGAAGGAGAGGAAAATGGGATAGGGTATGCGAGGCAAGAAATCAGGTGCAGCTGAGATAAGGCAGAAATCCAAAGCAAACGGCCATCGTAGAATTTTCTCCCGAATGTGCGAGCTGCGCGGTAGTGTGGACCCATAAAGCCGGTGCCGATTTTTTCCTTCAGCCAACCAAAGCTAAGAGCATCTCCAATCGCGTCCCCCAAAGCGTCTTCCAAAGCTATTTGGAGCAAGCCGGACAAAAAAACGCTTTCAGCCGCGATCCCCAAACCCGTTTTTTGTCCGACGCGTCCCGATACCGTGTCCGGCGCCCCGAGCCCATCCCCGTCCCACAGGGGACGCACCAGGGACGCCGGATTCACTGAAAAGCAGGGCGAAGCGACGCGGGCCGGACCCGTCAGCGGCACAATAAATTTTAACCTAACCATCGCCTAACTCGCAACGAAAGTTATTGCCTCGCAGCGACGGTGCAGTCCCCGCAGAGGCACATCGACGGTGCAGTTCCCGCAGAGGCGCAGCGACGCATCTTGTCGCGCCTAGCTCTGCGTGCCGGCGTTAATTAGGGCCACCGCTCCCCCGTGATACGCGTACAACACGCGTCCGTTGGGAACCCCAAGAGGAAGGTGTGATGCGTACAACAGCAAGTTTTCCCTCAGTAAGAAACCAAGGTTTATCGAACCAGTAGGAGCCAAGAAGCACGTCGAAGGTTGATGGCGGCGGGATGTAGTGCGGCGCAACACCAGGGATTCCGGCGCCAACGTGGAACCTGCACAACACAACAAAATTACTTTGCCCTAACGAAACAGTGAGGTTGTCAATCTCACCGGCTTGCTGTAACAAAGGATTAGATGCATAGTGTGGATGATGATTGTTTATAGAAAACAGTAGAACAAGTATTGCAGTAGATTGTATTCAATGTAAAAGAATGGACCGGGGTCCACAGTTCACTAGAGGTGTCTCTCCAATAAGATAAATAGCATGTTGGGTGAACAAATTACAGTCGGGCAATTGACAAATAGAGAGGGCATGACAATGCACATACATGATATGATAAGTATAGTGAGATTTAATTGGGCATTACGACAAAGTACATAGAACGCTATCCAAGCATGCATCTATGCCTAAAAAGTCCACCTTCAGAGTTATCATCCGAACCCCTTCCAAGTATTAAGTTGCAAACAACAGACAATTGCATTAAGTATGGTGCGTAATGTAATCAATAACTACATCCTCGGACATAGCATCAATGTTTTATCCCTAGTGGCAACAAGCACATCCACAACCTTAGAACTTTCCGTCACTCGTCCGAGATTTAATGGAGGCATGAACCCACTATCGAGCATAAATACTCCCTCTTGGAGTTAAGAGTAAAAACTTGGCCGAGCCTCTACTAATAACGGAGAGCATGCAAGATCATAAACAACACATAGGTAATAGATTGATAATCAACATAACATAGTATTCTCTATCCATCGGATCCCGACAAACACAACATATAGCATTACAGATAGATGATCTTGATCATGGTAGGCAGCTCACAAGATCCGACAACGAAGCACATGAGGAGAAGACGACCATCTAGCTACTGCTATGGACCCATAGTCCAGGGGTGAACTACTCACTCATCACTCCGGAGGCGACCATGGCGGTGAAGAGTCCTCCGGGAGATGATTCCCCTCTCCGGCAGGGTGCCGGAGGCGATCTCCTGAAACCCCCGAGATGGGATTGGCGGCGGCGGCGTCTCTGGAAGGTTTTCCGTATCGTGGCTCTCGGTACTGGGGGTTTCGCGACGAAGACTATATGTAGGCGGAAGGGCAGGTAAAGGGGCGTCATGAGGGGCCCACACAATAGGCCGGCGCGGCCAGTGCTTGGGCCGCGCCGCCCTGTTGTCTGGCCACCTCGTGGCCCCACTTCGACTCTCCCTCGGACTTCTGGAAGCTTCGTGCAAAAATAGGCCCCTGGGCACTGATTTCGTCCAATTCCGAGAATATTTCCTTACTAGGATTTCTGAAACCAAAAACAGCAGAAAACAGCAACTGGTTCTTCGGCATCTCGTTAATAGGTTAGTGCCGGAAAATGCATCAATATGACATAAAGTATGCATAAAACATGTAGATATCATCAATAATGTGGCATGGAACATAAGAAATTATCGATACGTCGGAGACGTATCAGCATCCCCAAGCTTAGTTCCTGCTCGTCCCGAGCAGGTAAACGATAATAAAGATAATTTCTGGAGTCACATGCCATCATAACCTTGATCATACTATTGTAAGCATATGTAATGAATGCAGCGATCAAAACAATGGTAATGACATGAGTAAACAAATGAATCATAAAGCAAAGACTTTTCATGAATAGTACTTTCAAGACAAGCATCAATAAGTCTTGCATAAGAGTTAACTCATAAAGCAATAAATCAAAGTAAAGGTATTGAAGCAACACAAAGGAAGATTAAGTTTCAGCGGTTGCTTTCAACTTATAACATGTATATCTCATGGATATTGTCAATGTAAAGTAATATAACAAGTGCAATATGCAAGTATGTAGGAATCAATGCACAGTTCACACAAGTGTTTGCTTCTTGAGGTGAAGAGAGATAGGTGAACTGACTCAACATAAAAGTAAAAGAAAGGCCCTTCGCAGAGGGAAGCATTGATTGCTATATTTGTGCTAGAGCTTTGGTTTTGAAAACACGAAACAATTTTGTCAACGGTAGTAATAAAGCATATGTGTTATGTAAATTATATCTTACAAGTTGCAAGCCTCATGCATAGTATGCTTATAGTGCCCGCACCTTATCCTAATTAGCTCGGATTACCGGGATTATCGCAATACACATGTTTTAACCAAGTGTCACAAAGGGGTACCTCTATGCCGCCTGTACAAAGGTCTAAGGAGAAAGCTCGCATTTGGATTTCTCGCTTTTGATTATTCTCAACTTAGACATCCATACCGGGACAACATAGACAACGAGATAATGGACTCCTCTTTAATGCATAAGCATGTAGCAACAATTAATGTTCTCATATGAGATTGAGGATATATGTCCAAAACTGAAACTTCCACCATGGATCATGGCTTTAGTTAGCGGCCCAATGTTCTTCTCTAACATTATGCATGCTCTAACCATTAAATGAGTGGTAAATCTCCCTTACTTCGGACAAGACGAACATGCATAGCAACTCACATGATATTCAACAAAGAGTAGTTGATGGCGTCCCCAGGAACATGGTTATCGCACAACAAGCAACTTAATAAGAGATAAAGTGCATAAGTACATATTCAATACCACAATAGTTTTTAATCTATTTGTCCCATGAGCTATATATTGCAAAGGTAAAGAATGGAAATTTTTAAAGGTAGAACTCAAGCAATTTACTTTGGAATGGCGGAGAAATACCATGTAGTAGGTAGGTATGGTGGACACAAATGGCATAGTGGTTGGCTCAAGGATTTTGGATGCATGAGAAGTATTCCCTCTCGATACAAGGTTTAGGCTAGCAAGGTTATTTGAAACAAACACAAGGATGAACCGGTGCAGCAAAACTCACATAAAAGACATATTGTAAACATTATAAGACTCTACACCGTCTTCCTTGTTGTTCAAACTCAATACTAGAAATTATCTAGACTTTAGAGAGACCAAATATGCAAACCAAATTTTAGCAAGCTCTAGGTGTTTCTTCATTAATGGGTGCAAAGTATATGATGCAAGAGCTTAAATATGAGCACAACAATTTCCAAGTATCAAATTATTCAAGACATTTTAGAATTACTGCATGTAGCATTTCCCGATTCCAACCATATAACAATTTAACGAAGAAGATTCAACCTTCACCATGAATACTATGAGTAAAGCCTAAGGACATATTTGTCCATATGCAACAGCGGAGCGTGTCTCTCTCCCACACAATGAATGCTAGGATCCATTTTATTAAAATAAAAACAAAAACAAAAATCGAAGCTCCAAGCAAAGCACATAAGATGTGATGGAATAAAAATATAGTTTCAGGGGAGGAACCTGATAATGTTGTCGATGAAGAAGGGGATGCCTTGGGCATCCCCAAGCTTAGACGCTTGAGTCTTCTTAAAATATGCAGGGGTGAACCACCGGGGCATCCCCAAGCTTAGAGATTTCACTCTCCTTGATCATATTGTATCATCTCCCTCTCTTGATCCTTGAAAACTTCCTCCACACCAAACTCGAAACAACTCATTAGAGGGTTAGTGCATAATAAAAATTCACATGTTCAGAGGTGACATAATCATTCTTAACACTTCTGGACATTGCACAAAGCTACTGGATATTAATGGAACAAAGAAATTCATCCATCATAGCAAAAGAGGCAATGCGAAATAAAAGGCAGAATCTGTCAAAACAGAACAGTCCGTAAAGATGGATTTTATTGAGGCACCAGACTTGCTCAAATGAAAATGCTCAAATTGAATGAAAGTTGCGTACATATCCGAGGATCACGCACGTAAATTGGCATATTTTTCTGAGCTACCTACAGAGAGGCAGGTCGAAATTCGTGACAGCAAAGAAATCTGTTTCTGCGCAGTAATCCAAATCTAGTATGAACCTTACTATCAACGACTTTACTTGGCACAACAATGCACAAAACTAAGATAAAAAGAGGTTTCTACAGTAGTAAACAACTTCCAAGACTCAAATATAAAATAAAAGTACTGTAGTAAAAACATGGGTTGTCTCCCATAAGCGATTTTCTTTAACGCCTTTCAGCTAGGCGCAGAAAGTGTGTATCAAGTATTATCAAGAGATGATGCATTGACAGCGGGGTTTGGAGTTTTCTCAACCATGCATAGTATTTTGGATATATAAGTTTAAGCGGCTCCCTTTTCATTAGTCTTGGGCTTGCTACTCTCATCAAACAAATTTTCAGGAACAAGCCAAGCATAATTATCATCTAGAGCTTCATGCATCGCTAGGAGCTTACATGGTATTGGTGCTTTAATCTCCCCACCATTATTAACACTATTAGTGTACTTAATTCTATCCATATCCATTTTTTCAAGTGTTCTTTTAAAATCGGTGATCGTACCAAGCCTCTCTGGATTACTAAAAACTTTTCTAGCTTCTTTAGCTATATCTGCAAATTCTCGCACTAAGACTTTTAGAACAAAATCTCTCTTCTCTCCCCGCTCCATATCAGAAAGTGTAAGAAACATGTGCTGTATCATGGGGTTGAGACTAATAAATCTAGCTTCCATCATGCGTACCAAACAAACAGAGGCATCTTCATAAGTAGGGACAGCTTTTGCAAGGGGTATATCTTTAAGATCTTCATGCATACTAACATGGGTGAAAAATTCTTCTATATTATCTCTTCCAATTATAGACCCTTGCCTCACAGGTATATCTTTTACAGTAAAATTAAAAGGAAACATGTTGAAATAAGTAAAGCAAATGCAAGTAACTATTTTTTTTGTGTTTTTGATATAGAGTGCAAGACAGTAAATAAAGTAAAGCTAGCAACTAATTTTTTTGTGTTTTGATATAATGCAGCAAACAAAGTAGTAAATAAAATAAAGCAAGACAAAAACAAAGTAAAGAGATTGGATTGTGGAGACTCCCCTTGCAGCGTGTCTTGATCTCCCCGGCAACGGCGCCAAAAAAAGTGCTTCATACGCGTACAGCACGCGTCCGTTGGGAACCCCAAGAGGAAGGTGTGATGCGTACAGCGGCAAGTTTTCCCTCAGTAGAAACTAAGGTTTATCGAACCAGTAGTAGCCAAGAAGCACGTCGAAGGTTGATGGCGGCGGGATGTAGTGCGGCGCAACACCAGGGATTCCGGCGCCAACGTGGAACCTGCACAACACAACCAAAGTACTTTGCCCCAACGAAACAGTGAGGTTGTCAATCTCACCGGCTTGCCGTAACAAAGGATTAGATGTATAGTGTGGATGATGATTGTTTGCAGAAAACAGTAGAACAAGTATTGCAAGTAGATTGTATTCAATGTAAAAGAATGGACCGGGGTCCACAGTTCACTAGAGGTGTCTCTCCCATAAGATAAATAGCATGTTGGGTGAACAAATTACAGTCGGGCAATTGACAAATAGAGAGGGCATGACAATGCACATACATGATATGATAAGTATAGTGAGATTTAATTGGGCATTACGACAAAGTACATAGACCGCTATCCAGCATGCATCTATGCCTAAAAAGTCCACCTTCAGGTTATCATTCGAATTGCAAACAACAGACAATTGCATTAAGTATGGTGCGTAATGTAATCAATAACTACATCCTCGGACATAGCATCAATGTTTTATCCCTAGTGGCAACAGCACATCCACAACCTTAGAACTTGGAGTTAAATACTATCGAGCATAAATACTCCCTCTTGGAGTTAAGAGTAAAAACTTGGCCAGAGCCTATACTAATAATGGAGAGCATGCAAGATCATAAACAACACATAGGTAATAGATTGATAATCAACATAACATAGTATTCTCTATCCATCGGATCCCGACAAACAGAACATATAGCATTACAGATAGATGATCTTGATCATGTTAGGCAGATCACAAGATCCGACAATGAAGCACATGAGGAGAAGACGACCATCTAGCTACTGCTATGGACCCATAGTCCAGGGGTGAACTACTCACTCATCACTCCGGAGGCGACCATGGCGGTGAAGAGTCCTCCGGGAGATGATTCCCCTCTCCGGCAGGGTGCCGGAGGCGATCTCCTAAATCCCCCGAGATGGGATTGGCGGCGGCGGCGTCTCTGGAAGGTTTTCCGTATCGTGGCTCTCGGTACTGGGGGTTTCGCGATGAAGACTATATGTAGGCGGAAGGGCAGGTAAAGGGGCGTCACGAGGGGCCCACACAACAGGCCGGCGCGGCCAGGGCTTGGGCCACGCAGCCCTGTTGTCTGGCCACCTCGTGGCCCCACTTCGACTCTCCCTCGGACTTCTAGAAGCTTCGTGCAAAAATAGGCCCCTGGGCGTTGATTTCGTCCAATTCCGAGAATATTTCCTTACTAGGATTTCTGAAACCAAAAACAGCAGTAAAACAAAGAATCGGCTCTTCGGCATCTCGTTAATAGGTTAGTGCCGGAAAATGCATAAATATGACATAAAGTATGCATAAAACATGTAGATATCATCAATAATGTGGCATGGAACATAAGAAATTATCGATATGTCGGAGACGTATCACCCCGCCTCCCTCCGGCTTATAAAAAGGGTCGCGTCTCATCGTCCCTCTCACACCCAAATCCTAGTGCCTCTCTCCCCAACCCTAACCGCCACCATCTTAACAAGAGTCGACGCCATGGCTGGGAGAGACGGAGGCCGAGCTCGCGGTCCTGGTCGTGGTCGTGGCCGCGGCAGAGCTACACGCTCGCCGTCGCCTGCCACGCCGTCGGCTTCATCGTCGGAGATGGACGTGAAGGGGCCCGTGCTATTCGAGTTCCTCCTCGTCCTCATGGGCGACCCACGCGGCATCCAGAGGCCGCCCGACTCCTTCGCCGCCTACGCCGCCGGCGACCACCACCTGGGCACGCTGCATCTGCGGGAGGCTGCGTGCGGCTTCTACCGGTGGATCGTCGACGTGATCTACGACGCGTGCGGCAAGATGTACCTCCACATCGACTGGGAGAAGTTCGCGCGCCACCAAAGCCTCGACGCCGGCTTCATCCTCATGTTCTCCTACTTTGGCGACAGGGACATGAGACGCGCTGCCGCCGGGACTAACACGGCGACAGCACCGACGAGGAGGACGACTGATGAAGAGTGTTGTTTCTTCGCAGCGAATACGTGCACGGAGGTCTCTGTCCGTTCTTCTTCCTCGGTAGAACCAACAAGGGCACCATCTCCCGCTGGATTTTCCAGTTTGGGTGACTGGGTGCCCTCGAGTGTTCTTTCTTGGCAGCGAACACACGAAACTTTCGATGCACGGTCTAGTTAGGTTTTGTTTTTTTTGCAATATTTTATATTTGTGTCCATGATACGCGTGAAGCACACGTCCGTTGGGAACCCCAAGAGGAAGGTGTGATGCGTACAGCAGCAAGTTTTCCCTCAGTAAGAAACCAAGGTTATCGAACCAGTAGGAGTCAAGGATCACGTGAAGGTCGTTGGTGACGGAGTGTAGTGCGGCGCAACACCAGGAATTCCGGCGTCAACGTGGAACCTGCACAACACAATCAAAGTACTTTGCCCCAACGTAACAGTGAGGTTGTCAATCTCACCGGCTTGCTGTAAACAAAGGATTAAATGTATAGTGTGGAAGATGATGTTTGTTTGCGAAGAACAGTAAAGAACAAGTATTGCAGTAGGTTGTATTTCAGATGTAAAAGAATGGACCGGGGTCCACAGTTCACTAGTGGTGTCTCTCCAATAAGATAAATAGCATGTTGGGTGAACAAATTACAGTTGGGCAATTGACAAATAGAGAGGGCATAACAATGCACATACATATCATGATGACTACTATGAGATTTAATCAGGGCATCGACAAAGTACATAGACCGCTATCCAGCATGCATCTATGCCTAAAAAGCCCACCTTCGGGTTAGCATCCGCACCCCTTCCAGTATTAAGTTGCAAACAACAGATAATTGCATTAAGTATGGTGCGTAATGTAATCAACAAAAATATCCTTAGACAAAGCATTGATGTTTTATCCCTAGTGGCAACAGCACATACACAACCTTACTACTTTCTGTCACTGTCCCAGATTCAATGGAGGCATGAACCCACTATCGAGCATAAATACTCCCTCTTGGAGTTACAAGTATCAACTTGGCCAGAGCCTCTACTAGCAACGGAGAGCATGCAAGAACATAAACAACACATATATGATAGATTGATAATCAACTTGACATAGTATTCCATATTCATCGGATCCCAACAAACACAACATGTAGCATTACAAATAGATGATCTTGATCATGATAGGCAGCTCACAAGATCTAACATGATATCACAAGAGGATAAGACAACCATCTAGCTACTGCTATGGACCCATAGTCCAGGGTGAACTACTCACACATCAATCCGGAGGCGATCATGGTGATGAAGAGTCCTCCGGGAGATGATTCCCCTCTCCGGCAGGGTACCGGAGGCGATCTCCTGAATCCCCCGAGATGGGATTGGCGGCGGCTGCGTCTCTGGAAGTATTTCCGTATCGTGGCTCTCGGTAATAGGGTTTTCGCGACGGAGAGCATATGTAGGCGGAAGGGCAGAGTCGGAGGGCTGACGAGGGCCCCACACCATAGGGTGGCGCGGGCCCCACCCAGGCCGCGCGGCCCTGTGGTCTGGGTGCCTCGTCGCCCCACTTCGTATCCCCTTCGGTCTTCTGGAAGCTCCGTGGAAAAATAAGACCCTGGGCGTTGATTTCGTCCAATTCCGAGAATATTTACTTTGTAGGATTTCTGAAACCAAAAATAGCAGAAAACAACAACAACTGGCTCTTCGGCATCTCGTCAATAGGTTAGTGCCGGAAAATGCATAATAATGACATAAAGTGTGTATAAAACATGTGAGTATCATCATAAAAGTAGCATGGAACATAAGAAATTATAGATACGTTTGAGACGTATCAAGCATCCCCAAGCTTAGTTCCTACTCGCGCTCGAGTAGGAAAACGATAACAAAGATAATTTCTGAAGTGACATCCTATCATAATCTTGATCAATACTATTGTAAAGCATATGAGATGAATGCAGTGATTCGGAGCAATGGTAAAGACAATGATTAAACTACTGAATTATATAGCAAAGACTTTTCATGAATAGTACTTTCAAGACAAGCATCAATAAGACTTGCATAAGAGTTAACTCATAAAGCAATAGTTTCTTAGTAGAAAGCTTTGAAACAACACAAAGGAAGATATTAGTTTCAGCAGTTGCTTTCAACTTCAACATGTTTATCTCATGGATATATATCTCATGGATAATTGTCAACACAAAGTAATATGATGAATGCAAATAAGCAAGTATGTAGGAATCAATGCACACAGCCGACACAAGTGTTTGCTTCTAAGATAGAAAGAAGTAGGTAAACTGACTCAACATAAAGTAAAAGATAGGCCCTTCGCAGAGGGAAGCATGGATTACTATTTTTGTGCTAGAGCTTTTATTTTGAAAACATAGAAACAATTTTGTCAACGGTAGTAATAAATCATATGTGTTATGTATAAGACATCTTATAAGTTGCAAGCCTCATGCATAGATTACCAATAGTGCTCGCACCTTGTCCTAATTAGCTTGGATTTACATGGATTACCATTGCATAACATATGTTTCAACCAAGTGTCACAAAGGGGTACCTCTATGCCGCCTGTACAAAGGTCCAAGGAGATAGATCACATTTGATTTCTCGTTTTTGATAGATCTCAACTTAGGACATCCATACCGGGACAACATAGACAACAGGTAATGGACTCCTCTTTAATGCATAAGCATTCAACAACAGATAATATTCTCATAAGAGATTGATGATTGATGTCCAAACTGAAACTTCCACCATGATTCATGGCTTTAGTTAGCGGCCCAATGTTCTTCTCTAACAATATGCATACTCAAACCATTTGATCATGATAAATCACCCTTACTTCAGACAAGACGAACATGCATAGCAACTCACATGATATTCAACAAAGGTGTAATAGTAGGTGGCGTCCCCGAAACATGGTTACCGCTCAACAAGCAACTTATAAGAAATAAGATACATAAGCTACATATTCTTTACCACAATAGTTTTTAAGGCTATTTTCCCATGAGCTATATATTGCAAAGACAAAGAATAGAATTTTAAAGGTAGCACTCAAGTAATTTACTTTGGAATGGCAGGGAAATATCATGTAGTAGGTAGGTATGGTGGACACAAATGGCATAGTTTTTGGCTCAAGGATTTGGATGCACGAGAAGTAATCCCTCTCAATACAAGGCTTTGGCTAGCAAGGTAGTTCGAAGCAAACACAAGTATGAACCGGTACAGCAAAACTTACATAAGAACATATTGCAAGCATTATAAGACTCTACACTGTCTTCCTTGTTGTTCAAACACCTCACCAGAAAATATCTAGACTCTAGAGAGACCAATCATGCAAACCAAATTTTAACAAGCTCTATGTATTTATTCATTTATATGAGCACAACAATTGCAAGAGTACATGATGCAAGAGCTTAAACATGATCTATATGAGCACAACAATTGCCAAGTATCAAATTATTCAAGACATTATACCAATTACCACATGAACGAAGCAGTTTCATCCTTCGTCATGAACATTAAAAGTAAAGCTAAGAACACATGTGTTCATATGCAACAGCGGAGCGTGTCTCTCTCCCAAACAAAGAATGCTAGGATCCGATTTCATTCAAACACAAACCAAAACAAAACATACATACGCTCCAAGTAAAGCACATAAGATGTGATGGAATAAAAATATAGTTTCACTAGAGGTGACCTGATAAGTTGTCGATGAAGAAGGGATGCCTTGGGCATCCCCAAGCTTAAATGCTTGAGTCTTCTTAAAATATGCAGGGATGAACCACGGGGGCATCCCCAAGCTTAGACTTTTCACTCTTCTTGATCATATTGTATCATCCTCCTCTCTTGACCCTTGAAAACTTCCTCCACACCAAACTCAAAACAATCTCATTAGAGGGTTAGTGCATAATCAAAAATTCACATATTCAGAAGTGACATAATCATTCTTAACACTTATGGACATTGCACAAAGCTACTGAAAGTTAATGGAACAAAGAAATCCATCAAACATAGCAAAATAGGCAATGCGAAATAAAAGGCAGAATCTGTCAAAACAGAACAGTCCGTAAAGACGAATTTTTCTGGGGCACTTAACTTGCTCAGATGAAAAAGCTCAAATTGAATGAAATTTGCGTACATATATGAGGATCACGCACGGAAATTGGCAGATTTTTCTGAGTTACCTACATACGGGGCTGCTCAATTTCGTGACAGTAAGAAATCTGTTCCTGCGCAGTAATCCAAATCTAGTATCAACCCTACTATCAAAGACTTTACTTGGCACAACAATGCAATAAAATAAAGATAAGGAGAGGTTGCTACAGTAGTAAAAACTTCCAAGACTCAAATATAAAACAAAAGTGCAGAAGTAAAATAATGGGTTGTCTTCCATAAGCGCTTTGCTTTAACGCCTTTCAGCTAGGCGCAGAAAGTGTGAATCAAGTATTATCGAGAGATGAAGCATCAACATCATAATTTGTTCTAATAATAGAATCATAAGGTAACTTCATTCTCTTTCTAGGGAAGTGTGCCATACCTTTCTTGAGAGGAAATTGATACTTAATATTCCCTTCCTTCATATCAATAATAGCACCAACAGTTCGAAGAAAAGGTCTTCCCAAAATAATGGGATAAGATGCATTGCATTCAATATCCAAGACAACAAAGTCAACGGGGACAAGGTTATTGTTAACCATAATGCGAACATTATCAATCCTTCCCAAAGGTTTCTTTATAGCATTATCAGCAAGATTAACATCCAAATAACATTTTTTCAATGGTGGCAAGTCAAGCATATCATAGATTTTCTTAGGCATAACAGAAATACTTGCACCAAGATCACATAAAGCATTACAATCAAAATTATTGACCTTCATCTTAATGATGGGCTCCCAACCATCTTCTAACTTCCTAGGAATATAAGTTTCAAGTTTTAATTTATCTTCTCTAGCTTTTATGAGAGCATTTGTAATATGTTTTGTAAATGCCAAATTTATAGCACTAGCATTAGGACTTCTAGCAAGTTTTTATAAGAACTTAATAACTTCAGAGATATGACAATCATCAAAATCTAAACCATTATGATCTACAGCAATGGGATCATTGTCCCCAATATTTTGAAAAATTTCAGCAGTTTTATCACAAGCAGTTTCAGCAGTTTTAGCAGTTTCAGACAATTTTGCACGCTTTGCACTAGGAGTAGAAACATTGCCAACACCAATTATTTTATCATTGATAGTAGGAGGTTTAGCAACATGTGAAGCATCAACATTAATAGTGGTGGTAATAGTCCAAACTTTAGCTACATTATTCTCTTTAGCTAGTTTTTCTTCTCTTTCCCACCTAGCATGCAATTCAGCCATCAATCTAATATTTTCGTTAATTCGAACTTGGATGGCGTTTGCTGTAGCAAATGACTTAATATCTTTATCTTCTTTAGGCATAACTTTCAATTTTAAAAGATCAACATCAGAGGCAAGACTATCAACCTTAGAAGCAAGAACATCAATTTTATCAAGCTTTTGTTCAACAGATTTGTTAAAAGCAGTTTGTGTACTAATAAATTCTTTAAGCATGGCTTCAAGACCAGGGGGTACACTCCTATTATTGTTGTAAGAATTCCCATAAGAATTACCATAACCATTACCATTATTAGAAGGATATGACCTATAGTTGTTACCAGAATTATTCCTATAAGCATTGTTGTTGAAATTATTATTTTTAATGAAGTTCACATCAACATGCTCTTCTTGAGAAACCAATGAAGCTAAAGGAACATTATTAGGATCAACATTAGATCTACCATTCACAAGCATAGACATAATAGCATCAATCTTATCACTCAAGGAGGAGGTTTCTTCAACAGAATTTACCTTCTTACCTTGTGGAGTCCTTTCGGTGTGCCATTCAGAGTAATTGATCATCATATTATCAAGAAGCTTTGTTGCCTCCCCCAAAGTTGTGGGGACCCCGGACTAACTGTCCGAAATACCCTGTTATGTATACAGTTCACGATCCCATGATCAGTGCGCCGTGAACACATAACCGAACTGATACCAAATTACATCATCCTTTACAAAACGGAATAAGAAAATTACAATGAGGTCACACGACCAATCTTTACATAATAGCCTCAAAGGGTCTAATCTAATCATCAGAGTAGCGGAATCACTTCAGCAGCGTAGAGCCCAAGTCATTTGCCTTAACCCTACAGGCAACTGACTGGGAAGACGTTCCTAGCTCGCATAGACGTTGTCAACTCCTTCTTCATCTGTCGTGTTCCTCCAAGTCTGGCCAAGTAAATAGCCAGGGACAAAGCCGTGAGTACATTTAGAATTGTACTCGCAAACCATCACGAAGGTACTTTGCAAGAGTGCAAGATAACAAGTGCTAATCTAAGATGACAAGAGGGAAGAGCTAATTTCTCTTGTGGAAATAGCATGAGAAAGAGAAATAGTTTCTCTTGTGGATGTAGCATCCCAACATCACAGTTGAAGGGGACACTAAGAAGATCCTATGACATCTCTATATCTTTGTTAAAGAAGATACTTCAAAAGATTTCCACAACATAAAACACTAGGATGGGGTAACCAAATTTATTTGTCCTTCCCGACCATCTCCATATGGTCGACACAACCTTTCTCGTACCCTTCCGGTACTTCAAAACAAGTTCTTTCCTTTCATTTGCCAAACCATTTTGTAAACCAAAACTCATCAGGCTAAGCAACAGCCATTCCAACCGTCCATGACCGCGGACGCGGCTATTCGAATAGATTTTACTCTGCAGAGTTTGCACACTTTCCCCACAACTATCCGGATACCTATCGTGTGGGCATCATCCCCGCATAACAACATATGCCACGACGGATACCCGAACATAGCCTTTCGCCCATTCGACTTAGCAAGAGGTCCTACCCTATGGAGTATGTACATCCCCGGCACCGTGGCAGCTCACCTCCTCTTGAGCGTGGCTCCACCGCCAAGCCAGGAGACCCATAGTGTCTTCCGGGCGGGTCAGCCCCGAAGGCCTCCCGTTATACTATTATCCCAACAATGACAACCCGGACTCGGGGGTAACCGTACCCTTGTATAGTTGTGTGGTGCCTCATGCTAAGAAGAATAAACGTCAAGCTAAGCTCCGTGCCCACGTTGGAGTAGCTGTGGTTGCGCGGGTTAATTGTCACGGGTGAATACTTAGACGCCAAAGTTTTCATAAACAAGATTCTCTTTCCAACCATCTTTGCCAAGATCCTTTTCTTTCATAAACACACACTTAGGTAAGTCCAACTCACCCAAGGTTTTTCAAAAGTTCTTTTCAACAAGGTATTTTTCCAAGGGGTTCCCAACCTATAGTTTCATGTAAGAACTAAGAGACAACAATGGCATGATGCTAGCCATCATACCACTAAGGAGATGATAATTGAGGTGTCAAGGAGATCGTACATACTTAGGATAAGCATGCATAGGGACATCATAAATAGGATGATTCAACAAGGGTCATGATGTTAATCATCATACCACTAAGAAGATGATAATATAGGTGGTCAAGGGGGCATACATGCTTAGAGTAAGCATGCATAAGATCACAAGGGGTTCAACATACTCGAGAGTTAGTATGTATAACATCAACAAGGGGTTCACATACTTGGGAGTAAGTATGCATGGCATCAACAAGGGGTTTAAGATACGACAAGGGCCTGATGCTAACCACCATACCACTATGGGGTGCAAAAAGGGTGTCAAGAGGTCGACACACACAAGACAAGTGGGTATACCCATCACACATAGAGGGTACACCAAGATCATGGTGATGACCACCATTTCCCTAAAGGGGATGGTAGTGAGGCGTCAAAGAGAATTCAACATGCTCATGGGGAGCACGCTCCATCAATCGAAAGTAGATACCACACAAAATAGATCCAGAGACAAGAATAACAACAAAGTAACCACAATATGTGATTCAACATTCAGATATCAAGAGATGGCTTGCCTTGGTTGGCTTGTCCCTGGTCCTCTTCAAAACCTTCTCTAAAATCCTCCCCTTCAACTTCTCCCTCGTTCGTGTCTAGCGTCGCAAAAATAAATAAAGCAAACAATCAACACATAGCTCAAGAACCAAGGGTCAAGTAAAATAAACATGAAAATATTCAGGGGAGTTGTTTTACAGTAACAAATCATGGTTTGGATATTTTGAAAACAAAGTGATGGCAGGGATTTGAATAAGTCAAAGAGATTTTAATTCTATCAATGCATGTGACACACATACACTCATGAACAGAGATAATTTTTCAAGATCAGTGACAAATGATATTTCTCCTAGATGGGCAATAACGAAACAAGATTAACACGATTGGATTCATCCAAAAATATGAAATCTACAATTTTAGGCACTAGAAATACTAACCAGAATACATATGTCCTGTTTAATACATTAAAAATCGTATAATTTTTTTTAAAAATACAAGGCCAGTGGCATTGGAAAGGTATTGAAATTTTTGATCTAATGCAATTGGTTTCACTTGATTTGAGTAAGCATAACTCGAGATATTTGCATTTTAATGCCTCTGGTTTTAGCTCAATTTTTAACCGAGATTTGAATTCGAGATTGAGCGGGAAAGCTTGGGCCGCGTAGATTTGAGAAGTGGGCCGGCCCAAGGGGATTTCCAGGTGGCGGTGGAAAAAAAAGAGAGGGAGAGGGGGCCCGGGTGGGCCAGGCCGTTGCATGGGCCAACGTAGCCATGTGGCCATGCAGCTGCATGTCCCAGGAGGGTCGAACGACCTGGGTCGTCGTTCTCCTCCGTCTACGAACGCTCGCGGCGGACGGAAAAAGAAGGAGGGGCGGCTAGGGGCGTACCGGCGGGCAGCGGAGGGCGCCGGCGGAGGCTGGGTGGGTGTGCGGTGGGTCGAGGCCGTCCAGGGCAGGCTTGGCGGCGTCTCCCTCGTCCTCGGCGGCTCTTCCCGGCGGGTTTCTCCTTCGCAGCAACTTCCGGCAAAACAGCGACGGCGGCGGCTCTCGGTGGTCCTGGACGAAACGGGGGAGCGCGTTAGGGCTTGCAGAGGATGGTGAGCAGAACGTAAAAGATGGGGAGGAAAGGGGCCGGGGCGACGTCCTCGTCACCCGTCACCACCACGGTGACCACCGATGGTGGTGATCATGCCGGCGTGCAGCGGCCAGGGGAGCGCTATGGTGTGCTCAGGGGGAGCTCTGGGAAGTAGAGAGGGGTGGTGTGGAGTGGAGAGGAGTGGGCGGGGTGGGGTTTTTATAGCCGAGGAGGGAGGCCGTGAGTGGGCGCGCGCGGTGGCTGCAACCAATGGCGGAGCGCGGGTGGTGGCGTCGGCCAATGGATGGACAGCGGATGACGTTTGGGCGGTGCGGGAGGATGACGTAAGGGGTGCTGGCATCAGCGAGGGGGCCGTTGAGCGCTCTGGTGTGGGCAGGCGGGTTCTGGCCATTTGGCTTGGAGGCACGCGCGAGGTGATCGTGTCGATCACAGCTGATGCCCTGGTGCGAGATCGACATAGAGGGAAATAGAGGAGGGTTCAGGGAGAGGTTGGCGCACGCGTGCGTGGAGTGCTGAGCGGGTGTGTCCGCGTTCTGGGCGTTAGGGAGGTCTGCTGCGCGTGCGAGGGCGGACTCCACCGAGTCCGGGGACAGGTGTGGCGTTGGCTCGCGGATTGCGTGCGACGCGAGGTGGTCGTGGTGACCGCGTCCAAGACGAGCACAGGTAGGCGTGCGTGGGTGGGGTAGGACCTAGAGTAGTGGTTTGGCGCGGGCGGGTGCACGCTCGGCTGCGAGCAGTTTTTTCCCGGCTCGCTCGGCTGCGTCGAGCAGGGGCGGGGGCCTGGTACGGTTGTTGTTCTCGTTCGGGTGCGTGCGGCGTTCTGACGGTGAGTACGTCGTGGACAGCAGGTACGTGCTCGTGCGTTTGGGCGTGGTCGAGCGTCTCCCGCTCAATCAGTTTTGGCTTGAGGAAGCTGTTTTGCCATGTCGATCGTGAGCGGGTACCTTGTGCATGTGCGTGTGCAGGAAAAATGATCAGACAGAGGTGCGCTGGATGGCTTTGGGTCGGGTTAGACGATGGGATGGCCAGCACGAGTCAGCTGTGCTGGATTAGTTCAAGTTTCTGATCAAAAGGTTGGATCGGACAAAAATCAAGGATCAGCTTTGACAAGGTTTCAGAACCCACAGCATGCATGCGTACGTGAGACGTGAGAGTGTGCTAGAGCATTGAGACTGTGAGAGAGTTTTCACGTGTGGAGCAAGGGTCCATTACTTGCAGATTTTTCTAAGGGAGAAGACATATATCTGGTTGGAAATTTTCAGAATATGGCATATAGAAGAGGTATAGAGGTGATAATGTCTATTAGAGGCAAAGTTGACGAGGAAAAGAAGTTGTCATATGAATTTCAATTTTAAAAGGATGGATCTTGATCACTATGTGAGAGTTGATCAAATGTTGGATGGGGTTTACTTGAATTTGCATTTGAAATTTATAAAGGAGACAAGATAATATTTTGAAATAAAATAGATCTACTTACATAACCAAGCATGATATATTTTTCCCAAATTTTATTTGATATTAAAAGGTGCAGGAAATGGCATAGATACCATCAGCATGCATTTTGTTGAATAGGGAAGAATAAAATAAAGGAAAATAATTTAGAAGAAAATTATTTTTGAATGGAAAATATATGATATAACATATCAATCACATTCACTAATTTAATCTAGAAAATATTTTGAAAAGGTTTGATAAAACTAGAAATAGTTTTGGTAGTGAAATGAAAAGACAAAGAGGTTTGGTGATTTTTGTGAAATGATTCAAATGTTTCCGAAGGGAGGAGGTTAAGGTAATACAAGAGTGACCATAGCTCAGCTATTTTTCTTGAGACTAGAATTATATGAGTTGGGGTACTTATAGAATACACCATAGGGTTCTATGTAGTGGCAGGGAGAAAGAAAAGAATTTACAGGGCCACACATGTGTTTTATTAGGTGAGTTGCTTATTTTACCACTAGAGGTGTTGTTCTTTGGGTAGCTCAAGTCAAAGTTCAACCAGCAGATCAAGACAATTCATCTATCAATAGATCAAAGCAATTTATTGCAACAATCAGATCAATGCAGTTCATCTATTTAGTCTTTTAGAAGAAAAAATTTGTTCCCCCTGATTTTGCACTCAGGACAATTAAACATGGTTTCAAAAGTTGGGGTGTTACAAAAGTGATGGACATAAAAGTACCTCCAGCAGCTGAATCCAATAGGTTTCGTGAAGAAAAATTCAGTCATGCATAAAAGGTTTGAATGATCATCCAAGTAGTTAGCCCATGGGTAGGGCAATTCTTTACCAAAGATTTCATTCTCTCCCATGCTTGGGCAACATGCTCATTATCCAATTGCTTAAAATTCATTATGCTACTTCTCAAAGATATAATTTTAGCGGGAGGATAATAACTACCAATGAAAGCATCCTTACATTTAGTCCATGAATCAATACTATTTTTAGGCAAAGATAGCAACCAATTTTTAGCACTTCCTCTTAAGGAGAAAGGAATCAATTTCAATTTTATAATGTCACCATCTACATCCTTATACTTTTGCACTTCACAAAGTTCAACAAAATTATTAAGATGGGCAGCAACATCATCAGAACTAACACCAGAAAATTGCTCTCTCATAACAAGATTTAGTAAAGCAGGTTTAATTTCAAGAAATTCTGTTGTAGTAGCAGGTGGAGCAATAGGTGTGCATAAGAAATCATTATTATTTGTGCTAGTGAAGTCGCACAACTTAGTGTTCTCAGGGGTATTCATTTTGACAGTAGTAAATAAAGCAAACTAAATAATGTAGATGCAAGTAACTAATTTTTTTGTGTTTTTAATATAGAGAACGCAAACAAGACAGTAAATAAATTAAAACTAGTAACTATTTTTTTGTATTTTAGATATAGAGAACAAACAAAGCAGTAAATAAAATAAAGTAAAGCAAGACAAAAAAAAGTAAAGAGATTGGATGTGGGAGACTCCCCTTGCAGTGTGTCTTGATCTCCCCGGCAACGGCGCCAAAAAAAGAGCTTGATACGCGTGAAGCACACGTCCGTTGGGAACCCCAAGAGGAAGGTGTGATGCGTACAACAGCAAGTTTTCCCTCAGTAACAAACCAAGGTTATCGAACCAGTAGGAGTCAAGGATCACGTGAAGGTCGTTGGTGACAGAGTGTAGTGCGGCGCAACACCAGGGATTCCGGCGCCAACGTGGAACCTGCACAACACAATCAAAGTACTTTGCCCCAACGTAACAGTGAGGTTGTCAATCTCACCGGCTTGCTGTAAACAAAGGATTAAATGTATAGTGTGGAAGATGATGTTTGTTTGCGAAGAACAGTAAAGAACAAGTATTGCAGTAGATTGTATTTCAGATGTAAAAGAATGGATCGGGGTCCACAGTTCACTAGTGGTGTCTCTCCTATAAGATAAATAGCATGTTGGGTGAACAAATTACAGTTGGGCAATTGACAAATAGAGAGGGCATAACAATGCACATACATATCATGATGACTACTATGAGATTTAATCAGTGCATTACGACAAAGTACATAGACCGCTATCCAGCATGCATCTATGCCTAAAAAGTCCACCTTCGGGTTAGCATCCGCACCCCTTCCAGTATTAAGTTGCAAACAACAGACAATTGCATTAAGTATGGTGCGTAATGTAATCAACACAAATATCCTTAGACAAAGCATTGATGTTTTATCCCTAGTGGCAACGACACATCCACAACCTTAGAACTTTACGTCACTGTCCCAGATTCAATGGAGGCATGAACCCACTATCGAGCATAAATACTCCCTCTTGGAGTTACAAGTATCAACTTGGCCAGAGCCTCTACTAGCAACGGAGAGCATGCAAGAACATAAGCAACACATATATGATAGATTGATAATCAACTTGACATAGTATTCCATATTCATCGGATCCCAACAAACACAACATGTAGCATTACAAATAGATGATCTTGATCATGATAGGCAGCTCACAAGATCTAACATGATAGCACAAGAGGAGAAGACAACCATCTAGCTACTGCTATGGACCCATAGTCCAGGGGTGAACTACTCACACATCAATCCGGAGGCGATCATGGTGATGAAGAGTCCTCCGGGAGATGATTCCCCTCTCCGGCAGGGTGCCGGAGGCGATCTCCTGAATCCCCCGAGATGGGATTGGCGGCGGCTGCGTCTCTGGAAGTATTTCCGTATCGTGGCTCTCGGTAATAGGGTTTTCGCGACGGAGAGCATATGTAGGCGGAAGGGAAGAGTCGGAGGGCTGACGAGTGCCCCACACCATAGGGCGGCGCGGGCCCCACCCAGGCCGCGCGGCCCTGTGGTCTGGGCTCCTCGTCGCCCACTTCGTATCCCCTTCGGTCTTCTGGAAGCTCCGTGGAAAAATAAGACCCTGGGCGTTGATTTCGTCCAATTCCGAGAATATTTCCTTTGTTGGATTTCTGAAACCAAAAACAGCAGAAAACAGACAATCGGCTCTTCGGCATCTCGTCAATAGGTTAGTGCCGGAAAATGCATAATAATGACATAAAGTGTGTATAAAACATGTGAGTATCATCATAAAACTAGCATGGAACATAAGAAATTATAGATACGTTTGAGACGTATCAGTCCACCATGGTTCAAACTATGTATTAGTTTGTGGAAAACCATGTTCCAAACTATGGCTTCGTGTAAACCACGTTCCAATTATGTATTAGTTTGTGGAAATTGAAATAAAAATGTAAAAAAAAATTACTTTTAATGTTTGGGGGTGGCGTTTGGGGGATGCGACAGGGGAGCTACGTTCGCTAAACGCGCACGAACGAAACACGTCCGCCAAACGCTCAGTCCGGCGCAGTTTGAGGGACGCTTTGGGGGACTGATACGTCTCCAACGTATCTATAATTTCTTATGTTCCATGCTAGTTTTACGACAATACCTACATGTTTTATTCACACTGTATAATGTTTTTATGCATTTTCTGGGACTAACCTATTAACAAGATGCCACAGTGCCAGTTCCTGTTTTCTGCTGTTTTTGATTTCAGAAAAGTTGTTTTACAAATATTCGGAATTGGACGAAACAAAATCCCACGGCTCTATTTTCCACGGAGTGTTCCAGAAGACCGAAGAGGAGTCGAGGAAGGCCAGCAGGGGGCCCTCCCCATATGGCGGCGCGGGGGGGCCCCACTGCCGCGCCGTGACGTGGGGAGGGAGCCCCCTGGCTCCCCTGACTCTCCTATTTATTCCTTCGTCCCCGAAAACCCGAGTACCGAGAGCCAAAATACCAGAACAGTTCCAGAGACGCCGCCGCGGTCAACCCTAACTCGGGGGTTCAGAAGATCTCCTCCGGCACCCTGCCGGAGAGGGGAATCATCGCCGGAGGGCTCTACATCACCATACCCACCTCCGGACTGATGCGTGAGTAGTTCATCCTTGGACTACGGGTCCATAACAATAGCTAGATGGTTGTCTTCTCCTATTGTGCCATCATGTTTTGATCTTGTGAGCTTCCTATCATGATGAAGATCATCTATTTGTAATGCTACATGTTGTGTTTGTTGGGATCCGATGAATATGGAATATTATATCAAGTTGATTATTGATCTATCTTATATGTGTTGTTTATGATCTTGCATGCTCTCCGTTGATAGTAGAGGCTCTGGCCAAGTTGATACTTGTAACTCCAAGAGGGAGTATTTATGCTAGATAGTGGGTTCATGTCTCCATTGAATCTGGGGGTGACGACAACCCCTAAGGTTGTGGATGTGCTGTTGCCACTAGGGATAAAACATCAGTGCTTTGTCTAAGGATATTTGTATTGTTTACATTACGCACAGTACTTCATGCAATTGTCTGTTGCTTGCAACTTAATACTGGAAGGGGTGCGGATGCTAACCCGAAGGTGGACTTTTTAGGCATAGATGCATGTGGATGGCGGTCTATGTTCTTTGTTGTAATACCCTAAGTAAATCTCATAGTAGTCATCATGATATTGTTATCACCAGAATTTGACCGGATCAGAGGTGGGCCGCGATTAAGATGGGCTTGAAGAATATACACGGAAGATATACATGAATCGGCCTTGTATACAAAGTTTGGGCTAGTTTGCCCGTGTATCTGTAAATATAGTAGGATACGTGTCGGTTAGATAGAATTTGGCTCGTGCACGGTTGGGATTATTCCCACGTTAGAAAGTCTACGGACTATAAATATGTATCTAGGGTTATTGAGAAAAACAACAATCACGTTCATCACAAACCAATCTAGGCGCATCGCCAACCCCTTGTTTCGAGGGTTTCTTCCGGGTAAGCATCATGCTGCCTAGATCGCATCTTGCGATCTAGGCGGTATACGTTTATTCGTTGTTCATGCGTTGCTCGTGCTGAAGCTTTGTTGATGGCGAGCAACGTAGTTATCATAGATGTGTTAGGGTTAGCATTGTTTCATCGTGTCACATGCTTTTGTCCATGCAACCCTTAGACGTCTAGCCGCCCTTACACCTATCTTAGGTGTAAGGGCGGCACCTCGCTTGATCATTGTTTAGAAGATCTGATCCGTTATGATTGCTCCTTGTTCTTCAAGGATTGGTTTAATATCTGCATAGTTAGGCCTTGCAAACGGGTTGAAGGATCCAGTAGCATGTAGGGTGTAGTTTGCTAGCCCTAGATAAGATGTTCCGGGGATCAACTTCATGTTGGTTTTTAGGCCTTGTCTAGGGTTGGTTTATTGTCACCGTGCGTGGCTGCCAGGCTCAATCACGCGTAGGATGTTCCGATTATGTGGTGAAAACCCTAAATCGTCGTAGGTCGTTTTAGCTTTATATTGATCAAGCAGGACCACCATGTTATCGTAGACCTCATACGAATCATGGGTGGATCGGCTCCTTGCGCCGATTCACAGGACAACCTGAGAGCCGATCGAGGCTCGTATTTAATGTTTACGTGTATGCCATGCAGGAAACTAAGCGAAGCAAATCCATCACCTTCCTGACCAGGTATAGGTCAGGTGGCACGCCCTTGCACCAGCATCGGACGTGCGTGCCGAGTCTTTGCGGGCCGTCGCTCGAGGGACCAGGGCCAGCCGCAGTTCGGGAGCCTCCCGGCTCTATCGTGTTGCCCGTCGTTGCTCGCCGGTGGGTTTCCGGCCGCAACACATTCCGGCACGCCCGGTGGGACAGTCTTCGACATCAAGCGCATCGCCATCTACATCTGAGATGGCGGAAGGTACTCCAGTCACGTACGAAGATCTGACTGAGGAGCTCAAGAAGAACTATGACGAGGTCAAAGCTATCCTCGAAGCCGACCTCATCGGCTCTTTCCAGAGGACCCGCTCACACGGCATTAGGTGGAAAGGGTTCTCACCTGAAGGCGCGCTCGATGGAGTGGACCTGTCTACCCCTTTAGAAGAACGCACCAGGTCTCTGCGTCAGGAGATTAATTTCATGTTAGCTCATTCGCTGCACCGCCATTCTGAGAGCCTGGTGAACACTTTGGAGCGTGTCGCCCTTCGGGTGATCCAGGAAATCATGAGGCATCAGTACTCTCCGTCAGGAACTGCTCTAGGGACTCACCAAGGAGAGATACCACTCCAGTCCCGACCACCGCTGCCGTTCGCGTTGGCAGCACCAGAAGTGCCGAGTTCACCGGCATTCGTCGTCTACAAGATCGGCGGTGACCCTAGTGATTACCAGTTCTTGTATGAGGCGCCTAAGGAGATCCCTCACGGGTACACGTGCACATACGTGCCAGACTCGCGATGAATCGGGCACTCACGAACCGGACCGCAACAGCAGGGACTTCTGGAACAGCAGGAGGAGCTTCTGGATCAGATCTTGAGAAGCAGACGTGGCTAGCTAAGTATGCCACTCCGACGAACCTCCAGAGCTCAACTCCTGCAGCTGGCTCAGATCGTGAGAAGCAGACGTGGCTAGCTAAGTATGCCACTCCAACAAACCTCCAAAGCTCAACTCCTGCAGCTAGCTCAGAGCTTGAGAAGCAAGCGTGGCTGGCTAAGTACGCCACTCCAGCGAATCTTCAGAGCTCGACTCCTGCAGCCAGCATCGCGGATCAGATCAATACAATCTTGAGAGACCAGTTCGGCATGGTGCCGAAAAGGAGGGCAATCGGCTATTCCAAGCCGTACCCCAACGAGTACGATTTGATCCCACTACCACCCAAATATCGGCTCCCTGAATTCTCCAAGTTTAGTGGGTCAGATGGCTCCAGTTCAATCGAGCATGTGAGCCGATATTTGGCGCAGCTGGGCACGATCTTAGCATCAGATGAACTACGTGTGAGGTTCTTCGCACAGTCCCTCACAGGATCGGCTTTCGGGTGGTACACATCGCTGCCACCAGACTCAATCCAGACTTGGAAGCGAGTTGGAAGAACAGTTCCACATGCAGTATCACTCGGAGGCTTCCGAGGCTGGCATTGCCGATCTAGCACAAGTACGACGAAGCGCGGAGAAACAGTGTCGGAATACATCCAGCGCTTCGGGACCGTTAGGAACCGATGCTATTCGGCTCGTTTGGCTGAAAAGAAGCGATCGAGTTGGCGGTGGTGGGTCTCGCATCACCGATCAAGGATATGGCTTCCCAAGCGGACTACCCTTCACCGGCGCATATGGTTCAGAAGCTGTCATTATATGAACAGCGCCACCCAGAGTTGTACCAGGATAAATTCAAGCGTGCGGTAGTCCTGGTTGAGGCAGATGAAGATGAAGGCTCTGCGGGAGATCAAGAGGTAGCAATGGCTGAATGGACTCGGGGGGCAAACCCCGTGTCCTGCAAATGGGTTAAGCCACAAGGTCCTCCAAGAGGGTTTGACTTCGACGTGACCAAAGCTGAGCAAATTTTCAACCTCTTACTTAAGGAGAAGCAGCTAAAGGTACCCGAATGCCACAAAATCCCCACGGCACAGGAGCTGAACGGAAAGCCATACTGCAAGTGGCATAACACGTTCACCCATACCACCAACGACTGCAGGGTGTGGCATCAGCAGATCCAAATGGCGATAGAACAAGGGCGTCTAATTTTCAGCCAGTACGCCATGAAAGTCGACACACACCGTTTCCCCGCCGTTAACATGGTGGAGTGCACTTACCCTGGGAGGTGCCAACCAGGTTTCTCGTTCAGCATCAACATGGTAGGGCCTGGGCACCACTCTGGTAAGGACAGAGACGAGGGCAGCCGCTCTCATAACAAGGACAAAGAGGAGGCCGTTCCACGCGATCGGCTCCGGCACGATGGCAAGCGCTACATCACAGAGCGAGAAGTGAAGAATGTGCGATATCAGCGACCTCTCTCTGATCACCTCCTCAACGAATACGTGAGTCAATACGACCAACGCCGACGATACGACGACGATGATGAAAGAGATCGTCTGGCTAGCAGGGACGCCAGGAGACATCGTCGGCATGATCGCGATGAGGAGAGATATGAGCGCCATGCCAAGGAAAAGTCAAGAGAGCAAGACGACGTGGATAGGCACTGGGACTGTCCCTTCTTCAGACACTGCTGGGATTCAGGAATGAGCCGATTGCCTACAATCGGCAACTGCCCAGAATGTAGACAGAAGAAGAAGGGTGCAGGAGACGTGTCAGTATTCAAACGTCTAGGACCTCTCCCATCTCGGAACAAGCACGCTGAGTCCTCTCGGGTGGAAGATCTCGAGGAATTAGAAGATGACAATGAAGAAGAAGAAGATAAGTACCACCGGCCAAGGTGGTGCCCTGATGGACTCAGCCGTTCCCAAAAGCGTAGGGTTGAGCGACTACGTGGTTTGGAGGAAGCCGAAAGGTTATACCTGCACACGTTAAGGAAGGCGCGGCCTGATCTGGCCGCGAAAATTCAGCGAACTCTGGACGAAGAAGGTCGACCACAAAAGAAAGAGTGGCGCCCCAAACAAAGGAAAGCCGATGATGAGACATCGGCTGGCACAAACATGGTGTTCATCCTTCCAGCGGAGTTTTGTGCTCCAGGATTAGGCGAAGCACCTGTGGCACAACTTGACTGCGGCCCACGGCCAGTTATCTTTGAGAAGCCACGTGAAAGGAGCTACAGACACCTCAAGGCCCTGTACTTACGAGGTTATATCAATGGGCAGCCTGTCAACAAGATGCTGGTGGACACCGGAGCGGCAGTCAACATTATGCCATACTCCATGCTACGTCGGTTGGGACGCTCTAGCTCGGATCTGATCAAGACCAACGTTACACTGAGCGATTTCAACGGCCAAGCATCTGAAGCACAAGGTGTTCTGAACGTGGATTTGACCGTAGGAAGGAAAACCATCCCTACGACGTTCTTTGTTGTCGATAGCAAGAGCACCTATGCTGTCCTGCTAGGGAGGGATTGGATCCACGCCAACTGTTGCATTCCATCCACGATGCACCAATGTTTAATACAGTGGGATGGAGATGAAGTAGAGGTCGTCCACGCAGATGACTCAGCCGAGATTTCAACGGCTGGCATGAACGTTGGGAGACGGCAGGCCAAGAGCCACTCTCAGGCATCACTTTGGATGACTGCGAGCGCATCGACGTGACAAAAAACGGGGTGAGGCTGGTCTTATCCACCGACCTGACCGTGTAACAAGAGCAAAATCTATGGACGTACGTGGCAAGGCCGATCCTTGTGATCGGCCCCAAAAAATAAAAAGGGATAATCTTGTCTCAAGCATGTCACGTGGTTATAGTAAAGCAAGACCAAGATGTAAACCTTCATTGAGCAATACAATCAAAATGGGGGCCGATTCCAGCAATCGGCCCATATTATCCTCGCCATACGTTTTTCCTGTGGTCAGTGTCGATCTAACAGGTGACGGAAAGCTAGGGTCTGGGTTTATATCGGCTGATGAACTGGAAGAAGTCAACATTGGTCCTGACGGAGCCGATGTTCAAGTACAGTGCCTTGGCTAACTACAGAGCCGATATCTGCAGTTACCTGACAGATTCGGCTCGGGGGGCACCTAATCAGACGAACATGTGTGATACATGGGCAGTGAAATATTGGGGGCCGATAGAAAAATCGGCCGGAAGAAAAAAAAATGTACATGCAAGTCACAGCCGATGCACAGACATCCACTTGAGAAAATATGCGAAGACAACAGTATACAAGTACAGTCGATGCAAAGACATCGACTTGAGAATGTAAAAAGCCGATGCACAGCCGTCGACTCTAGAGGTACAAGTTCAGCAAAACATTTATCAGTTTACACAGAGAGGCTCTACTGAAGAAACGCGTTGAGGGCGTGAAGGGCGTCAGCACGGATACGATCCACCTCGGCGATCTCAGCCACGTCGTCCTCGTCTTTGCCCGTCACCAGCTGACTGCTCAGGGCACGAATTTCAGCCAGATCGGTCTTCAGATCGGCTGTGAGGCCTTTTGCTTCCTCTTGAGAGCGGGCAATGAGGGTTTCCTTATCTTGGATAAGCTGCTTGGTCACCCTGTGATGAGGCGGTTCCTCGGCAATGCCCACTATGAGGGGCTTGGGTTTTAGAGAAAGGCGACGACGGAAGTTCCGGGAGCGAGGCGGTACACGACGTACCCAGGTTCACGTCCCCACGGTGGAGGATCGCTACTTCCTGCTAGCAATCCACTATATGAATATATGTACAGGGTGCCGCCATAGGCGGAGTTGTTGGATCTAGTCTAGTTCTAGTTCGCGGGTTGCGATGTCTAGGCGTGTCGCCTCTATGATCTATGCTTCGATTATATCTGTCTAGGGGTGCCCCTGCCCGGCTTTATATATCAGCCAAGCTAGGGTTTACAAGAGTCCTAGTAGGATTCATATTGGAGTCTTCTTTCCTTGTAGTCCAAGGTGAGGCGCGTGCAGGTCCGGTTTGTCGAGTCCTCATACTTGGTCCACCTTCATAGTTTGTACCGGGTATGGCAATGTTGAGTACACGAAGGGTTATGCCCACGTCGGTAGCCCCGAGTGTCTGGCCGAAGTGAAGCTTCGGGCAGGGACTAAAGTTGTCTTCGCCGAATGTCTTGATCATCTGTTGAATCTTGTGCTTGATGTAGAGTCGAAGTTGCTTTCTGTCGGGTGCGCGAAGTGCTCCCGATGGGAGTAGCCCCCGAGTCTATGGGCGGGTGCTTGCAGCCACGCATAGACTCAAGTTGTACTACTCGAAGATCTTGATTGTTGATGCCGATGTCTTCAACTTTATTCTTCTTTGATGGCGAGGTTGCCATATTTTTTATCGGGTGCGCGACTAGTGCTCCCGATGGGAGTAGCCCCCGAGCCTGTAGATAAATATGAAATAGTTATGTATAGGGTGTTAAAAAATTCTAAGTCAAATACCGTACATGTCCTCGCGTTCCGAGAACATGATGCCGATAACTCTGATGATTTCACTGATAGAGCAGTTGATGATTCAGATGATATCCCAGAGGAGCCGATGATTGAGATGATGGCCCTGAGGAGACGATGATTGGGATGATGGCTCAGAGGAGCCGATGATTGGGATGATGGCCCTAAGGAGCCGATGATTGGGATGATGGCCCTAAGGAGCCGATGATTTAGATGTTGGCCCAGAGGAGCCGATGATTGGGATGATGGCCCTAAGGAGCCGATGATTGGGATGATGGCCCTAAGGAGCCGATGATTTAGATGTTGGCCCTAAGGAGCCGATGATTTAGATGATGGCCCTAAGGAGCCGATGATTTAGATGATGGCCCTAAGGAGCCGATGATTTTATCGGGTGCGCATCCAGCGCTCCCGATGGAAGTAGCCCCCGAGTTTGGGCACTGATGCTTGCAACCGTGAGTAGACTCAAGTCGAGCAACCCGATGTTTACAGTTTTCTTCAGGTGCCGTTGACACATTGTTGTTTATTTCAAGGGGAAAAACGCACCTTGAGCATCGTTGATGCCATTGTTTGTAAGTTCTTTGGTAGGTACATGTATATGCACTTTTACCGTGTCAATGCCGTTGGCAAATTTTAAAGGAGCAAATCTTAATTGCCCGTTAGATGTATGTATACTAGTTGGTCAGCAAATCATTATGAGTGATCAGCTCGTGTTGCAGGTTTTGCTAAACCTGTTGTATGCGCAACTTTGCTTTCAACCGATTGTAAGTTTCGACAGTCACTCCCGAATATTTCGGGTGCAATGATTCTGCCGATGAGCCCGTTGTTCATTGATATTTCCATAAGTAAAATATCGAACGTGGGTTGTGTTTATATTTTCCAAACTCTTGCTTTGTACGGCACTCGTAGAGGCATCTGAAGCAGAGGGAAGGATTAATGTCCTTGTTTTTCTCATGATCCTCGCTATCTGTGGCACTCTTTGAGGCATCTATAGCAAAGGAAAAGAGCAAGGTCTTCGTTGCTTCATGATCCTTTGCTATTTGCGGCACTCTTTGAGGCATCTATAGCAAAGGAAAAGAGCAAGGTTTCCAAAATAATCTTTAGGGGATCGTGAGCCCAGTCGAATCTTCAAGGGACTGTGAGCACAGTCGAATCTTCAAGTGACCGTGAGTACAGTCAAATCTTCAAGGGACTGTGAGCACAGTCGAATCTTCAAGGGACCGTTAGCCCAGCCGAATCTTTAAGGGACCGTTAGCCCAGTCCAATCTTCAAGGGACTGTGAGCACAGTCGAATCTTCAAGTGACCGTGAGTACAGTCAAATCTTCAAGGGACTGTGAGCACAGTCGAATCTTCAAGGGACCGTTAGCCCAGCCGAATCTTTAAGGGACCGTTAGCTCAGTCCAATCTTCAAGGGACCGGCGAACCGGCGCTCCTGATGGGAGTAATAGTCTTCATGTCTTCTCGGGTTCCAGCGAACTGGCGCTCCCGATGGGAGTAATAGTCTTCACGTCTGCTCGGGTTCCAGCGAACCGGCGCTCCCGATGGGAGTAATAGTCTTCACGTCTTCTTGGGTTCCAGCGAACCGGCGCTCCCGATGGGAGTAATAATCTTTAAATCTTCTTGAATTCCAACGAACTAGCGCTCCCGATGGGAGTAACCGCAATAGTTTCGAAGATAATCCACGCGGCACCTGGCTGACTCAGCCGATGAAAAGGACGCGGTTGACATGGCCAATCCGCGGCGGGTGAGCATCCGAATATATCGGGTTCGTAATGTCGGGTCCGCGGCAGGCGAGCCCCCGAGCAAGAAGAATGCGCGATGGCGGGCGCGGTCGTCAGAGCAGAATAGTCGAAGATTTTCCATCTGATAATCTTTGCGTCGGACGATGAGCGGTACTTGGTCGGCTATCGGGTCGGATTTTATTCAGCTGCATTGCGGTCGCCAAGTCGCTATCGAGTATTCCATTATGTCGCTGCGCTGCCAAGGTTCGCGAACCGTCGCGTGTCTGATGATCCTGGAGGCCAACGAAGATACACCGACCAAGCAGCCGAAATATTTGGTTGACCGTGAGACTATGCTGTATATGCAGGATCGATGCGTCCTTATCAACCTGCTATCTCCATCATGAAGAAATAGTGAAGCTGTATTTGAGCGAGTCGTACTGGGGTCTCGCCGGCGCGTCTCGCGGATGCATGCGCGTAGCTTCCAGCCGAACTTCTTTTTCCCTTAGCTTCGCCGGCAGTCTTGATATCCCATTTTTTGCTGATTTCTTTCCAAAGTGTGCTCTAGCTTGATTAATCTGCATCCGACCAGTACGTCGGGTTTCCATTCAGGCAACGTCTCTCGTGAATGTCAGCTTCTTTGTTTCCTTCAGTCGAATCTTCAATGGAATGTGAGTCCCGAGGTTCGTTGTAATATACGAACAAGGTTCCTGACGATGCAGTTCGGGTGTCCCGAATTACTGCAATTCTTCAAAACTTGAGTCTTCATACGACGGACGTAGCTGAGTAATTGCACCATCCAAGATAGTCGGTGCGGCGGGCGCAGCTGAAGTAATTGCGCCATCCAAAATAGTCGGTGCGGCGCCTTGGCTGACGTGGCCGATGAAGAGGGCGCGGTCGACATAGCCGATCCGCTGCGGGCGAGCATCCGAATATATCGGGTCCGTAATGTCGGGTCCGCGGCAGGCGAGCCCCCGAGTAAGAAGAGTGCGCGATGGCGGGCGCGGTCAGCCGAGCAGGGCAGTCGACGGGAGAGATCCCGAATATATCAAGTCCACGATGCAACAGGCGAGCTCCCGAGCGTGGCGACTGTGCGCGGTGAAGCAGCCGAAGCTTGTTCCGATCTGATATTTTTGTATCGGACGCCCGTCATTGACGAGCTCGGATGGCTTGATCCATGTAGGGTAGTAGCAGTCGATGAAGCAGATGCAGCCGATGTAATTCCTCGGCCAGAGATGGCCCATGCGGCAGGCGCAGCCGAAATAATTCCGCGGCCAGAGATAGCCCATGCGGCAGGCGCAGTCGAAGAAATTCCGCCACTCAAGATACTCCATGCGGCTGCTAGATGACATGGCCGATGAAGAGGACGCAGTTGATATGTCCAATCCGCCACGGGCGAGCACCCGAATATATCGAGTCCGCGATGTCGGGTCCGCGACAGACGAGCCCCTAGCGCGCGATGGCGGGCGCGGCCGACCGCGCAGAGTCGAAGCGTGTTCCCGATCTGATAGCTTATGTGTCGGATGGTAAATTCGGGGTGGCGAAGTTGAGCGGGATTTGGCTGTACACCCGTCGAAGTAATATATACGCTGCCTTGGCTTTCCAGATTGAATCCTGATTCGTTTGCAATAGCACTTTCCCTTCCTTCGTAGAAACTTGCTTCAGATCCTTGGGACTTGGTCCACGTGAGGTAATAGAAAAAGATCCGCTCCTTTGTACGCGACCGCCGTCGGTCTGGTTGAATCTTCAAGCTGGCTTCGCTGGCTCTTGTTTTATCCTTTTTTTAATGATTGGTTATGCAGCCGACAATTTCATCAATCAAACCAGCAGGCTCATGTCCCCCAATGCAATCTCCAAGGCGTTTGCATGCAGGTTGACGAGTGTGCAATCATGAGACCGAAAAAACCGGCGCTGCATATGAAATCGGCCGATAATAATCTAATTGATATTCTTCCCAGATGCGATCTAGACATGCCGACTTCTTTTTCTCGACTTCAGTGATTTTGCCCGATGATGTTCAATGATGAATTTGACAGATCCCGCCCGGATGACAAAATCCGATCGTCGCGATTCCCACAGACGGCGCCAATTGACGAGGCGGTTCCTCGGCAATGCCCACCATGAGGGGCTTGGGTTTTAGAGAAAGGCGACGACGGAAGTTCCGGGAGCGAGGCGGTACACGACGTACCCAGGTTCACGTCCCCACGGTGGAGGATCGCTACGTCCTGCTAGCAATCCACTATATGAATATATGTACAGGGTGCCGCCATAGGCGGAGTTGTTGGATCTAGTCTAGTTCTAGTTCGCGGGTTGCGATGTCTAGGCGTGTCGCCTCTATGATCTATGCTTCTGATTATATCTGTCTAAGGGGTGCCCCTGCCTGGCTTTATATATCAGCCAAGCTAGGGTATACAAGAGTCCTAGTAGGATTCATATTGGAGTCTTCTTTCCTTGTAGTCCAAGGTGAGGCGCGTGCAGGTCCAGTTTGTCGAGTCCTCATACTGGTCCACCTTCATAGTTTGTACCGGGTATGGCAATGTTGAGTACCTGAAGGGTTATGCCCACGTCACCCTGACCCTCTCTTCAAGGTTCTCCAGTTCCTTACGCAGGGTCTCGAGTTCGGCACTATTGGCAGAAGTGTCAGTTTTGGCGTCTAAAGCAGCCTTTTTCTCGTTGAGCCGTTGACACTTGTCTGCAATATCGGCTCTCAACGGAAGCTGGGCGTGACGAAGGATAATTCTTTGACGAGCCGACTGCACCCTTGACCTGAAGACCGACAGAGTCACAGCTGGCCAAAGCTTCACCTGCAGTGTCACCGGGAGATGGGGCTGGATGTCTTCGAGGATGCCCTTGACTGCCTCGGGGTTTTCAACCAGGGTCTCAACTGAGGAGGAGAGCAAAGCCTTGAGACGCTGGAGTGGACCATGGACCGTGCTAGGACTTGGCTCTTCACCTGCCTTGGAAGTAGCTGGTTCGATGGATTGAGGATCGAACGTCAGCAAGCTTGAAAGATCACAACCCTGACAGACGAACAAGAGCAGTATTAGTATACAACAAAGAAAAGGGTAGAGCCAAGGGAGTGGAGTGCACCTCTCCCAAAGTAGGACGAGCAGCCGATGTTGTGATAATCGGCTTTTCCGTGGACTTGGCTAGGTTAGCCACTTGGTCAGCCACGCTCGTCGAGGTGGCTAGGTCTAGCGTGGCGGATGGCATCAGTACCTCTTCAACGTCCCCGCTAGAGGTCTCATTAGTCTGCAAAAGAAATGGTGAGCCGAGCCAAGTAGCGATGGGACGGCATGAAATATGAACTGGTGAAGTAATTACATTTGAAACCTCCTGGCTTGGCGAGGAAACTCGTGGGTCTTTGCGAGCCCTTTTGATGCATCGACGCTTCACGCGTGACCCTGTTTTGATCGTAGCGTGAGGAGCAACAGGCTCGGGAGTCAAACTTTTCCTAGAAGCCGATGCTGGCGAGTCCGTCTGACTCTGTGTGGTGGATCTCCCGGAGTTGCCCGGGTTCGAGTCCCTTTGGCTGGACTATGCCTCCCCGCTGGAGTTCTCTTCGGTGGAAGTCTGTAAAAAGAAGTACAAGCATGTTGCAAAAGACTGGGAGGACAGATAAATTTAGTCAAGGCACGAGTCAGCTTACATGCAAGCTTTCTTGGACAGGAGCTTTGCGCTTCAGGGTCTTTCTGGCAGCTACTTTCCTCACTGCCTTCCTCGCCTGGATTGAGGCTCAGGGGGCAACTGGCCCCGAGGATGCTTTACTCCTGGGAGCCGATTTCGGTGAAATCGGCTGGCTCTGCATTATGACCTTCTTCAGGGGTGGCGAGCTCTGGCAGAAGAGAACCACCGGGGCTGGTGGAAGGAATTTGAAGGGGGAGCCATCGGCTTGCGTGGGCTCTGGGCCATCTTGTTGCTGCCAAGAGATAGAGCCAGGTTACAGACAATCATCATGAGCCATTGCAAGAAATTTATATGTAATGGTACCTGGTGTGCAGGAACGTCATATTCGGCATCAAGTTGCTTCAGCAAAGGTCCTAGAGCTCTTCTGAAGGCGTGGGTCTTCCACATGGACCACCAAGTCTCGAAACCATCGGTAGTGATGGTGAAACAGAGGTTGTGAGGAATTGGAATGGCCAGAGCGTCAAAGAAGGTATAGCACCTTTGGACAGTAAGGATGTCAGGCAGTTCAGCTCTGCTTGCTGTCAGGTGGTGGAGAGAGAAGTGTGGGGGCACTTGCCCGAGACCAAGCTGCCGGGCTACTACCACCGGTTGGTAAGACTCATAACCAGGCTTGATGATCCTGTTTGAGGTACTCATGCCAACTGGGAGAAAGCAAGGACGGATCATGATAGAGTACAAGTGTCGGGTGCTAGCGTCATCGGCAAAGCTGTCTAACCGGAAGGAGACTGGATTCTCAAAGTTCTCCGATTCAGTATAAGGAAAGAACAGGGGGTTGCCCAAGCATTGGAAGAAAAATCTTGAACCACTCTGCTGCTTCCTTAGGGATCAGCCTACTGCCTGGGAGGCTATACAGAGCTTGGCCATAGCTAGTGCATCGGATCTCCTTCCCATTAGCATCTGGGAAGGTGCAGGTGGCCAAAGGTGGGAAGTTGTGTGATACGGGGCGACCTTCGGTCTCCACCGCATCATGTGCGTCAACGCCGACACGTCACGCAAAGGTGAATCTTCTCCTTTATGCGTGCCTACAATTGTCTCTCATGAATGGTATGCTACTTCATCCTCCTTCATATGACCATGATAGGAACACATCGCCAAGTACGGAGGAAGTGGACGACACCATGGAGGCTCGAGGACTCAAGGCCGAGGTCGCGGAAGCATGGAAGAGAACGTCGAGGATAAGGAGACGCGCCAGGAAGACCGGCACTGCCGCACCGCCACTACGCCTGAGGACGACGGCACTGCCGCCCTACCTGCGCCGGCCCTATCGCCCTACATGTGCTGGCCCTGACGCCCCACTACAAAGAGCATCAAATCTGAACCCTTTATCCCTTCGTATGCCTAAACTACCCCTCCTTTGGTGGCTCCCTATATATAGGCTCCCACCTCCCCCTTCATTAGGTAGACATAACTTGAGTGAGAACTTGGCTTATGCCTCCACCATCCCTCCGGGATTAGGGAAACCCCCTCCTCTCTTAGACACAAATCTATGAGTTGTATCAAGGCACTCCTTATATGATTTATCTTTCGCACTTGTGATTCTACCGCGGTCTCTCACACGTGTGACTCCATAGATCGTATATCGGTCTTTCTCTCGGGGATTCTACCTCGTGTCTCTCCTTGAGGGATTCTATCGTGATAGTGGTTCGGGCTATCGGGAGTAAACCGGAATTGTTTCGGGTTGTGTTGTGTGCGTTCGCGTGTGTTCATCGTGTTCTTCGCCGTGTTCTTCGTGTTCTTCCTCTCCCCCGCCTTTCCCTCGGTCAATTCGTGAGATCGGGCAACCCACGTGGCCTTAGGCCGCATCATATGGTATCAGAGCCCAAGTTGCCACGAATTTGACCCCCAATTTCACCAATTTCTCCCAAAAATTTTCCCAAAAATTTTGCCCCAAAAAATAGCTCGAAATTTGATCTTCGGATTTGTTGCGTTTTTTGTGGTTTTGATCCACGGATCTGGTGTTGTTTGTGTTGATCTATCTTTCCCCCATCTTTTCCCCATCAAATTCATCCGATTTAGTGCGAATCTGAGCAGTTTCTGTTGTGTTGATCTGAACAGGTCGCGAGTTCATCAGCCCCGAGCGGGTCAACGCAGCCCGCCCTCGATCCCAATCGCCGCAGCACATCTCCTGTCCCGCTTCCCCCGCTCGCCCGCCGCCGTTGGCCACCACTTCCTACGCGCCAGCGCCCGGTCCTCCGCTCGACCAGCACAGCACGCCGCCGGCCGCCGCGCAGCACCCTGCCCCCGCCCACCACCCACCTCGCTCGGCCACCACAGGCCTACCCGCCCCATCAGCGCCGTGCGCGAGCTTCCGCTCGGGCCCAGCCCGTCTCCCCGCGCCAAGCACGCCCAGCTCCTCCTTGGCCTCGTCTTCCCGCAGACCCACAGCCGCGCCGCCCGCCTGCTGCTCTCCCTGGCCCATCCCGCGCTGCACGCCCTCGCCTCCACAAGCAACGCAGAAAGAACAGTATCAGCCCAGCTCAGCTCACGCAGAAATCGCCTTGGCCGGTCAACCGGATCGCTGACCGGGCCATCAGGTCGAAAACCGGAGCTCAGACCGGTGCCATCCGGCGCAATCCAGGGGCTCCATCCGGTCCGGGGCCCGGTCTGGACCGGGCGCGCCAGTCCCAGATCCGGTTTGACCGGGTTCTGGACCGATTTGACCTAGTTTCGTCCAATTTTGGCTCCACTTTTTGCCCCAAATTTTGACAACTTTCCGGAGCCCGTTTGACTCCAAATTTTAACAGCATCCCCCAAATACTCCACATAGCCCATCTCTAATTTTTGACGATTTTTGGAGCCCAACTTTTAACCGCTCGTTTTGACCCAACTTTTCGGGCATTGACTTAATTTGCTCGGTTTCCGATTTGGCGTGCATCGGTTGTCTATTCCGCTTCCGCGCCTACATCAACACCGCGACGACACCGTTGGCACCCCCGATTCCGGTGCAACTTCGCCACCATCATCGACACTCCTTCGTCATCGCAAGTTTGTGTGCTTGACACCGCCTAACCTTTTCATCTAGGTATAACTTGCACCCCCATCCCTTGTAACCCCCTTTCTTTCTTTGTGTACCTATCCCATTGAGAGTGGCTTTCCGAGTGTTGCGAAGCATTGCACAAGTGTCATGACCGTGAGAGGGTGTGTGTGTGCGTTGTGTTAAGCAAAGCTCCGAAGCAAGCTCGGTGATAAAGATACACGAAACAAGAAAAAGTGTGACATATACATAGAGAAAAATAAAGCTTCTAAGCATAGAAAAAAAGTGAAAAAAAGAGAAAAAAAAGATAGAAAAGAGTGTGTGTCCACCGATACCGAGAAGTGCAAAGCTTGTGCGCACTAAGAGAGAAAAGAGAAGAGTGATATTTGTGCAAATCTTGTTGCTTCCCTCTTATGCAACCGAGCTACCGTCTCTCTTGTGTTGGCGTGACACCGAGCTTATAGTCTTCGTTAGGACCATCTTGTTACTTAGCTCACTTCCTTGGTCGCGCTAACCCCATTGTTCTCCATTGTGTGTGTTTCCGTGTTTCCTTGACATAGATCACCACTTTTGACATTTGACTTTGGATCTTACCCACATTTGACAATAGACTTTTCCGTTGATCTTTTTCGTTTGCTATCCACCCTTACCCACCACATATAGAGTTCTTAGCCTTTTGCGTGTGTTTTGAGTGTGTGTGTGAGTAACCCCGATACATTTCGACTTTGCTCTTGACTTGAACCATTTTTTCGATACTTTCTTGAAAGGTGGGATACTTGTGTAGTTTTCCTTCCACCATACATATACACCTATCCTAGTGAGATATACATGATGACCCCACAAGAGCAAGCCGAGATGAGAGCATACTTCGCCGAGCTAGATGCTCGAGAAGCCCAAATGACACCCAAAGAAAAAGCCGAGTGCAACGCATACTTCAAACACCTTGAGAGAAAGAGTGATACACACCACGAGTCGAGTGAGGATATTTCGATTACTAACAACTTAACCTCTACTCCTCCTGTGTTGTCTTCCTCTTTGCTAGGTTGCTCGGACATCGACGACGCCATTGCCATGGAGATGAGGGACTCCACTATATGTGAGATGAGCGACTCCACTATATGTGAGCTTGATGAGTGCCTCCACTTCGAGAGCATGAGTGATACACCGAGCGAGATGAGAGTGGTAGTTGATAGGTCATGTGAGGCCATTTCGAATTCTAACAACTTACCCTCTACCTCTAGTGTGTTTCCTTGTGTCTTATTAGGTCCCATGGATGACGAGACGCCGATCACGGAGAAGATGTACATGGTGCATGAAGATGATGCTATCACACCATGCTTGATTGAAGATGAACATGGAGGCCACATCGAGCCCGCCTCTTCCACAACACCTACCTCATATGAGAGGGACTACAAAGGTACCTATATGGGTGTTGATGATGCCATGATCCCACTAGTGGACATGATGATTTGTGAGTGCTTGCATGAGTTGGATGATCCTATTGCTATGTCATATGCTTCTTTCACTTTTCCTTGTGATACTTGTGATACCACTATTGTTGATCATGTGGAATTAGTTGCTTATGATGATATGTCCATGCCATGCTATGATACAAACTTGAACATGTTTTGTGCTACATGCTTGCAATATTCTCCCATTAGTGCAACCAAAATGTTGAATACTTGCTCTTTCCAATGCTTGGTTTGCAATGATGTTCATATGCTTGTGAAGGAGATTGCCCCCATAGCTCTCTCACCTTTTGGATACTTTGCACCTATCCATGTTGAGCATATTCCTAAGTTTTCCCCGCATATTCACCATGTGTACTATAATATCTTGCTTACCGCTAATGGTGATGTGCAAAAGAAATGGCGCATCATGATGGATGATGTGTTCATATACCATGCACACACATTGTTCTTGTTGTCTAACATGTGTGTAGGTACCCACACTCCAATGTCAACCTCGATTGAGCACGAGTTGACAAAAAGAGCTCTTGAGAGCATGATACACGTGAGCTCCAATGAGTGGTTTTGCCCGCACACTTCCACTACACAAGACCTCTCAATGAGAGCACACCGACACTTTGATAAGGTGACCTCCTTCTACTTGCGCCCTCTTCCTAAATCCATTGAACTTTGGCTACGCTTTGATTGCTCCTTTGCTTTTCTTGTGCTATTCATAGGGCTCTTGACAAGTGAAGGGACATTCAAGCGTTGGTGTCATCTACCTCCTCTACACGTTCACGAAGACTCATCGTCGAGGACGACTCTTTTTCAAGTGGGGGAGATGATACGGGGCGACCTTCGGTCTCCACCGCATCATGTGCGTCAACGCCGACACGTCACGCAAAGGTGAATCTTCTCCTTTATGCGTGCCTACAATTGTCTCTCATGAATGGTATGCTACTTCATCCTCCTTCATATGACCATGATAGGAACACATCGCCAAGTACGGAGGAAGTGGACGACACCATGGAGGCTCGAGGACTCAAGGACGAGGTCGCGGAAGCATAGAAGAGAACGTCGAGGATAAGGAGACGCGCCAGGAAGACCGGCACTGCCGCACCGCCACTATGCCTGAGGACGACGGCACTGCCGCCCTACCTGCGCCGGCCCTATCGCCCTACATGTGCTGGCCCTGACACCCCACTACAAAGAGCATCAAATCTGAACCCTTTATCCCTTTGTATGCCTAAACTACCCCTCCTTTGGTGGCTCCCTATATATAGGCTCCCACCTCCCCCTTCATTAGGTAGACATAACTTGAGTGAGAACTTGGCTTATGCCTCCACCATCCCTCCGAGATTAGGGAAACCCCCTCCTCTCTTAGACACAAATCTATGAGTTGTATCAAGGCACTCCTTATATGATTTATCTTTCGCACTTGTGATTCTACCGCGGTCTCTCACACGTGTGACTCCATAGATCGTATATCGGTCTTTCTCTAGGGGATTCTACCTCGTGTCTCTCCTTGAGGGATTCTATCGTGACAGTGGTTCGGGCTATCGGGAGTAAACCGGAATTGTATCGGGTTGTGTTGCGTGCGTTCGCGTGTGTTCATCGTGTTCTTCGCCGTGTTCTTCGTGTTCTTCCTCTCCCCCGCCTTTCCCTCGGTCAATTCGTGAGTTCGGGCAACCCACGTGGCCTTAGGCCGCATCATTTGGGATCTGGTTCTGAAAGTACAGCTGAGCCCATAACTGAATAAACCACCAGGGGCCTCCTGTTTTAACTGTCTTTTGGGAGAACAGTTTGACAGACATCAGTTGAAGAGATCAATAGACCTCTCCAAGGAACAGTTTGCCAAGGCCAAGTTGAGTGCCTTTGGCGAGTTCATAGGCCAGGGAAAGGTAATTCTTGGTTGGGGCGAGTGAAGGACCACGAGAATATGAAGTGCTCCAGCCGGAAGTTCAAGAAGGCCGTGTGCTCTTTCTCTGTCACAGGGCCTTTGGTTTTCATACAACGCCTGAGGTAGGCGCCCCGGCTTGTACACTCTGTTTTAGAGGAAAGGGTGAAAGGGACCTTTGGCAACTTAAAGGCGAGAGGGGCTTGAGGATGCAATGTCTAGGCTCGTGATCATGGCCACGTCCAGCAGAGTTGGTGTCATGGGGCCATGGCCGAACATGAAGCAATTCGAGTGCATCGGACCAAAAGTAGCCGATGGTTTTCAGAATGTTCTCATTCTTTTCAAGAGGAGACAATGATAATGACAAAGCATCGGCTATCCCTATCGTTTCCCGGGTGGCATAATGGGTTAGGCCGGGCTCGCGAGCGGTCGGCCCAACCTTCGGGAGGATTAGGCCGGGCTCGCGAGCGGTCGGCCCGGAAGTCGGATCTAAATTCTGGTTCACGAAGGGGATTCTATTGGCCTCGCATGAGATTAAGTGAGCGGGACTCTCGGAAGAACGGGGGCCAAGACACATAGAATTTGGGAGAGAAGGATGCGGCAGCAGGATGTCTGAAACCTAAAATTAATAACGGAATAGGACATTAATTCAGGTGTTTGCTGTTTAATCCTAACATTGATTCGAATGGCGAAGAGGCGGTTAAGGATTAACTTCAGACCGGAGACCATGGCGTTGGCGTTGGATGATTCCGCCATTTGATGCGCTGTGGAGTTGGGACGGCGCGGTTGAGATCTGAGATTCGTGGAGCTGCTTGGGCGGCGATTTGGGGATCTGAGTTTGCTTTCTCAGACGGAGGTCGCAGGTTACCGTTTGGAGGGGCAATTAGGTTGGCCTTACTCGTGTTTTATGGTAGAGGCCGATGCGATGCCATCGGCTCTTTTGGGATTGTTTGACTTTGACTATCGGCAAAATTAACTGGAAGCACTTCTTCATTAATAAGAGGGGTTTTTACAATGAAGAGCCGATTGCTCAAGAGAGGAAGAACAAAAGAAGAGCTGATTGCTCAGGAACTACTAATCCTACACTACTAATCCTCGCTGGCCTCGTCGTCGGCATCGTAGCTGCCGTCGGCGCTGCTTCCGGAGAGTTCCTCGTCGCTGCTGCCCCAGCCCTCGGCCGGAGCCTCTTCCTCCTCGTCATCATCATCGTCTTCGTTGTCCGCCCAAACGCGGAAGCGCTTCGCCGGCGGATACCCAGCGGAGGAGGAGGAGTCATCCTCCTCCTCTTCCTCCTTTTCCTCCTCTTCCTCCTCTTCTTCTTCTTCCTCCTCCTCGTCGGAGGAGGTGGAGTTCGCCCAGGAGTGGAGGTCGTCCTCGCTCTCGCTCTCCAGCTCCCCTTCGATGAGGAACTGGAGGTCGTCCTCCCCATCGGTCAGGGGTAAGTCACCATCTGACCCGACAAGGGCCTCGGGTGGGCCATCTGGCACGTAGTCAAAGTCCCACTCTTGCTCGCTCAAGGAAGACGATTGGAAAGAGAGGCCTGATGAGACGGAGGAAGAGGAAGACATTGCTACAGGGAAAGAGGGTTTTTTGGTGCCGATGGTTGGAACAGAACAAGGGGATGAAGAGGTGAGCCGTTCGGCACAGTTAAATAAGGGGGGTATAGTGGAGATTTAATGCCACTACGGTTTCCGAGGAAGTGATGTTAAAGCTATCAAATATTGCAGAGAAGTTGAGAAGGCAAGGCATCATGATGAAGGATACTGCGACGGTCCTGCTCTGCCACGACATGACCCGACGAAGAAAAAGCAGAGTGATTTTGGAATTATCATTTCCAAAACCAGGGGGGCATGTGTTATCACCAGAATTTGACCGGATCAGAGGTGAGCCGCGATTAAGATGGGCTTGAAGAATATACACGGAAGATATACATGAATCGGCCTTGTATACAAAGTTTGGGCTAGTTTGCTCATGTATCTGTAAATATAGTAGGATACGTGTCGGTTAGATAGAATTTGGCTCGTGCACGGTTGGGATAATTCCCACGTTAGAAAGTCTACGGACTATAAATATGTATCTAGGGTTATTGAGAAAAACAACAATCACGTTCATCACAAACCAATCTAGGCGCATCGCCAACCCCTTGTTTCGAGGGTTTCTTTCGGGTAAGCATCATGCTGCCTAGATCGCATCTTGCGATCTAGGCAGTATACGTTTATTCGTTGTTCATGCGTTGCTCGTGCTAAAGCTTTGTTGATGGCGAGCAACGTAGTTATTGTAACGCCCCCGGGTAGCACCCCTATTACAATTGTTTCTTGTTTTTCTTTTATGCATCATATGCATCATATCATCCATGTTTTCAACAAAATAAAAATTATTTTAATAAAACCTAGCTTGTTGTTTTCCCTCTCATATTTTTATTTTAAAACCCCTTTTCTCTCTTATCTTTTCCAATAATAATAAAACCCTAATCTTTCTCTTCCTCGCATACTTCTTATTTTATAATTAAGTCTTTCCAACAAATAAATTTTTGAATAAAAAGGTGTTTTGTTTTGGGTAACAAATAAAGTAAATATTTTGAAAATTAAATTTTGATTCTACCTCTCTCCTTTGCCTCGGATTCAAAACAGAAAAGAATTTGAATTCAAAAGTTTTTAAATAAAATCAGAAAAATAGAAAAACCCCTTCTCCTCTCTCCCTGGGCTCTCACCCTCCCTGGACCTTTTTCTCTCCTCTCTTTTCTGGTTTTCTCCACCGACCAGCCCAGCCCGCAGCTCCTCTCTCTTCACCTGGTGCAACCCACCTTCCTTGTAGCCCAGCAAGGCGCGAGCCCATCTTCTCCCCTGGCCCGTTCCTTCCCAGTCCGATACCTCTTCGATCCCCTTTTCTTTTCCCCTTGTCGTCTTCTCCAGCAGAGAGCATGCCGATGGCGTGAGAGAGCCCTGTGGTCCTCTCCCTCTCAACCACCACCGCACCCCAGATCCAGATCTATTACATCTTGCAGAAAGCCCCCTGTGTCTTTTTGTTAGCTAACCCGCGGTCCCTGCCGCCTGTCTCTTTCAACAAAACCCCCTGCACGTTTTGAAAACCAACCCGGGGTCCTTCCCCTGTTCTGTATTTGTTTTCGGGTCCTTTTTCATTTAAAATAAAAATGGTGTTTATCTATTCTAAATAATAAACACTAATCTGTTAATAACTTTTAATTGGTAATTCAAAATAAAATGTGTTATATATGAATTTTGACCAGAAAAATGAGAGGAACATGATTATGCCATCCATGCTTGTTGTTGCATCGTGCATCATATAATTTCGTGTTAGTTTGCATTACCACCTAATATGTAACATATGGAATATGAGGGATACCATATAAATGTTGTCCCGGTTCCATTTAACTTTGATGTAACTCACCCCTGCCATGTTTGCCATGCTAATCCACTCTTAAATTTGGCGGTAGAAATGCAACTCCAACCCTAATTTGTTTGTTCGGGATTCCAATTCCGTTTAAATTGGATAAGTTGCATCGCATCATTGTTGCCATGCCATGCATATCATCTCGAGCATGCCGATTCTTTTGCCGTAGTATTAAGTGGTGCATCCGTTGTTTGTTACAGTGCTTTGCTTCTTCACGGATAGGATCACGAAGTGTTGTTGTGAGATACGACGAGTTCTCCGACAAGTTCTTCTGCAGCTTCTCACAGGCGAGCCCTCTCTCTTCACCTATTTTACTCTCTCACTCGCACTGCTATCCTTATGTTGCGATTCTTTATCGAGTCACGTGTCCTATTCCACTTGTTTACCATAATAATCCTATATGTATCAATCCTTAACCATACCCGTTGCTTGATGTTTGAGCCTTGCGAGTCATAGGCGTGTTTAGGTTATGTTTTTTATCTCGATTTGTTATCGGGATATGTTGGGTTGTTGGGAGGTTATCACATGCTATATCAGTTGTTGGAGATACACATGCTTTACTTAATTGTTTACAACTAAAATTGTAAGAAGAGGCATCTGTGAGCCCCTTTGCGAAAGCATCGGAACTTTGACTCGCTAATGTCCCCTAGGACCCGAGTTCTTGTTATCTGTTCCGAGATTGAGCGCTCTACCCATGCGTGGGGACGATTATCGGGACCCCCCTCACCCATTACCTTTTCTCAAGTCAGTTGAAAAGGGGGCCACAACCTTGGTTTTATTTGCCGATGCCATGTATGCCATGCTTTACTATACTGTTGCCTTCGGGTGTTTACTTCATGTTGCCTTCGGGTGTTTATTACTGTTGCCTTCGGGTGTTTACTTCTGTACTGTACCCCGCGGGACGTTTAGAGAAGCGTGTGGTTTGCACGCCTAGCCGCCGACGCAAACCCTGAGTCCGTCTCGGAGTACGGCCGGACTTCGTCATGGGTAGCTTAGTTGGGTGGCCCCCCTAGACTTTCTTGTTGAACTGGGAACGGTCTTGTTGTGAGACATCCACCTGTCGTAAGTGGGTCGAGCATGCGTATGGTTACATTTGGGCAACCCCTGCAGGGTGTACATCTTATCGATAAGCCGTGTCCGCGGTTATGGACGACTTGGAATTGTATAGCTTGATCATAGAACAACTTACACCGTTATCTTGTTGCTAATCTGCTAATAACTTGCGTAGTAATATAGCATTACTACAATCGATACCTAATAAAACTTGTCCACCGTTGAGTGCCTTTTACATTGCCTCTTCGCAATTGTTGAAGGGGATATGTGTATTTGGCTGGGTTATGTTTGTGTAGTATTTATCTATTACTTTGTGCGCTCTCTTATATTCTCTGAGTAGACGGATGTTGTAGCGTGTCTCTATTGGTTATAGTTTTGCTGCCGCTAAACCTACCATATAGCCCCAGGCGATATATATATATATACTCGCTCGGCGAGCATAGCCATTTCTAGTCTCGCTAAGTACGTGCCGGAGTTCGTTCCTTGGTACTTACTCTCGCCTTTCCCCTTTCTCTTTTGCTTCCTCCCTTTTGTCGGCAACCGATGGCCCGACTTTGACAGGTACGAGAAGACGACGTTAGCAAGGTTACCCTTCCAGCTTGGCCTGGGCAGGGTTATGGACGCCATCGGTTATCTTCGGGACTCTTAGTCCAATTTGTATCTTGTTCGTACTCGGACGTATTCGATCTTCTCGTATGATTTGGATCTTTGTATTGTATATTTGTATCTTGACTCGTTGGAGTCGTTGTTGTAATATATGTATCTTGTGGGCTCTATTGTAATCCTATTGTAATGTTACCGCTCGTGTTAATTCCTCTGGCATCACGTGTGTGATTTGTCGCGCACGTCGTGTCGGAGGGCGTCTCTGAATCGATATCATGCGGATTTCGGCGGGATCGCTGAAATCCTCATGGTACCGGTTCCGGGGCGTCACAAGTTGGTATCAGAGCCTCAGGTTGACGGTACCCCACTAGTCCAGCCTGTAGGATAACCTTGCCAACGGACGTTGTGTCTAGTGTCAAACTAATTTCTAAAATTCGTTGGATAGATCTGATTAGCTCTGATTTTTCTCCTTATCTATATTCTTTCTCCTCTTACCTATACGAGCTTTGAGTCTTCTCTCTTTTCTGAGTTTTTCCGAGTCTTAAGTTTCGACGTGGGTTGGACGATCTTTGCCCTTAACCTAATAGGTCCGATCTCTGAAGACTTCCGACAGAAGAACATCACCGATGGTTAACCTTTGTCTTCTCCATTGACATCATCTTTGTTTTCGTACTCTTTCTTCAATTCTTTGTGCCTTGGCCCATCGAATCTTCGCGTACAATGCTTATCAAGATCGTAAATCTGTATTCCTGGAGTTGGTTGCACGATTCTCTTATTCATCTACAGAGTAATACTTTGAGTGCGGGATGGAGTCGCGACCATACTGAATACTCTTATTATTCGCTCTTGTTACTTGAATGGGTGGATCAATGTGATTCTTACTCCTTCCATCTTCGTGTACGGCGCCTGATCATGTGCAATCGAGACTCTCGACAGAAGCACATCATCAACAACGGAACAACGACTTCTTGTTGGTGGTGTCGACCATCCAAGATGGAGCAAGACTTCTTGTTAGTGGTGTCGAGGAGATCGACTTGTCGCCTGAAGATCCGATAGTTCACCTCTCTCCCCCGTACCATGGCGTGGAACCTCGGGGCGAGGTTCCTTGTTAGTGGTGTCGATTGTAACGCCCCCGGGTAGCACCCCCTATTACAATTGTTTGTTGTTTTTCTTTTATGCATCATATGCATCATATCATCCATGTTTTCAACAAAATAAAAATTATTTTAATAAAACCTAGCTTGTTGTTTTCCCTCTCATATGTTTATTTTAAAACCCCTTTTCTCTCTTATCTTTTCCAATAATAATAAAACCCTAATCTTTCTCTTCCTCGCATACTTCTTATTTTATAATTAAGTCTTTCCAGCAAATAAATTTTTGAATAAAAAGGTGTTTTGTTTTGGGTAACAAATAAAGCAAATATTTTGAAAATTAAATTTTGATTCTACCTCTCTCCTTTGCCTCAGATTCAAAACAGAAAAGAATTTGAATTCAAAAGTTTTTAAATAAAATCAGAAAAATAGAAAAACCCCTTCTCCTCTCTCCCTGGGCTCTCACCCCCCTGGACCTTTTTCTCTCCTCTATTTACTGGTTTTCTCCACCGACCAGCCCAGCCCGCAGATCCTCTCTCTTCACCTGGTGCAACCCACCTTCCTCGCAGCCCAGCAAGGCGCGAGCCCATCTTCTCCCCTGGCCCGTTCCTTCCCAGTCCGATACCTCTTCGATCCCCTTTTCTTTTCCCCTTGTCGTCTTCTCCAGCAGAGAGCACGCCGATGGCGTGAGAGAGCCCTGTGGTCCTCTCCCTCTCAACCACCACCGCACCCCAGATCCAGATCTGTTACATCTTGCAGAAAGCCCCCTGTGTCTTTTTGTTAGCTAACCTGCGGTCCCTGCCGCCTGTCTCTTTCAACAAAACCCCCTGCACGTTTTGAAAACCAACCCGGGGTCCTTCCCCCGTTCTGTATTTGTTTTCGGGTCCTTTTTCATTTAAAATAAAAATGTTGTTTATCTATTCTAAATAATAAACACTAATCTGTTAATAACTTTTAATTGGTAATTCAAAATAAAATGTGTTATATATGAATTTTGATCAGAAAAATGAGAGGAACATGATTATGCCATCCATGCTTGCTGTTGCATCGTGCATCATATAATTTCGTGTTAGTTTGCATTACCACCTAATATGTAACATATGGAATATGAGGGATACCATATAAATGTTGTCCCGGTTCCATTTAACTTTGATGTAGCTCACCCCTTCCATGTTTGCCATGCTAATCCACTCTTAAATTTGGCGGTAGAAATGCAACTCCAACCCTAATTTGTTTGTTCGGGATTCCGATTCCGTTTAAATTGGATAAGTTGCATCGCATCATTGTTGCCATGCCATGCATATCATCTCGAGCATGACGATTCTTTTGTCGTAGTATTAAGTGGTGTATCCGTTGTTTGTTATAGTGCTTTGCTTCTTCACGGATAGGATCACGAAGTGTTGTTGTGAGATACGACGAGTTCTCCGACAAGTTCTTCTGCAGCTTCTCACAGGCGAGCCCTCTCTCTTTACCTATTTTACTCTCTCCCTCGCACTGCTATCCTTATGTTGCGATTCTTTATCGAGTCACGTGTCCTATTCCACTTGTTTACCATAATAATCCTATATGTATCATTCCTTAACCATACCCGTTGCTTGATGTTTGAGCCTTGCGAGTCGTAGGCGTGTTTAGGTTCTGTTGTTTATCTCGATTTGTTATCGGGATATGTTGGGTTGTTGGGAGGTTATCACATGCTATATCAGTTGTTGGAGATACACATGCTTTACTTAATTGTTAACAACTAAAATTGTAAGCAGAGGCATCTGTGAGCCCCTTTGCGAAAGCATCGGAACTTTGACTCGCTAATGTCCCCTAGGACCCGAGTTCTTGTTATATGTTCCGAGATTGAGCGCTCTACCCATGCGTGGGGACGATTATCGGGACCCCCCCTCACCCATTACCTTTTCTCAAGTTAGTTGAAAAGGGGGCCACAACCTTGGTTTTATTTGCCGATGCCATGTATGCCATGCTTTACTATACTGTTGCCTTCGGGTGTTTACTTCCTGTTGCCTTCGGGTGTTTATTACTGTTGCCTTCGGGTGTTTACTTCTGTACTGTACCCCGCGGGATGTTTAGCGAAGCGTGTGGTTTGCACGCCTAGCCGCCGACGCAAACCCTGAGTCCGTCTCGGAGTACGGCCGGACTTCGTCACGGGTAGCTTAGTTGGGTGGCCCCCTAGACTTTCTTGTTGAACCGGGAACGGTCTTGTTGTGAGACATCCACCTGTCGTAAGTGGGTTGAGCATGCGTATGGTTACATTTGGGCAACCCCTGCAGGGTGTACATCTTATCGATAAGCCGTGTCCGCGGTTATGGACGACTTGGAATTGTATAGCTTGATCATAGAACAACTTACACCGTTATCTTGTTGCTAATAATCTGCTAATAACTTGCGTAGTAATATAGCATTACTACAATCGATACCTAATAAAACTTGTCCACCGTTGAGTGCCTTTTACATTGCCTCTTCGCAATTGTTGAAGGGGATATGTGTATTTGGTCGGGTTATGTTTGTGTAGTATTTATCTATTACTTTGTGCGCTCTCTTATCTTCTCTGAGTAGACGGATGTTGTAGCGTGTCTCTATTGGTTATAGTTTTGCTGCCGCTAAACCTACCATATAGCCCCAGGCGATATATATATATACTCGCTCGGCGAGCATAGCCATTTCTAGTCTCGCTAAGTACGTGCCGGAGTTCGTTCCTTGGTACTTACTCTCGACTTTCCCCTTTCTCTTTTGCTTCCTCCCTTTTGTCGGCAACCGATGGCCCGACTTTGACAGGTACGAGAAGACGACGTTAGCAAGGTTACCCTTCCGGCTTGGCCTGGGCAGGGTTATGGACGCCACTGGTTATCTTCAGGACTCTTAGTCCAATTTGTATCTTGTTCGTACTCGGACGTATTCGATCTTCTGTATGATTTGGATCTTTGTATTGTATATTTGTATCTTGACTCGTTGGAGTCGTTGTTGTAATATATGTATCTTGTGGGCTCTATTGTAATCCTATTGTAATGTTACCGCTCGTGTTAATTCCTCTGGCATCACGTGTGTGATTTGTCGCGCACGTCGTGTCGGAGGGCGTCTCTGAATCGATATCATGCGGATTTCGGCGGGATCGCTGAAATCCTCATGGTACCGGTTCCGGGGCGTCACAGTTAACATAGATGTGTTAGGGTTAGCATTGTTTCATCGTGTCACATGCTTTTGTCCATGCAACCCTTAGACGTCTAGCCGCCCTTACACCTATCTTAGGTGTAAGGGCGGCACCTCGCTTGATCATTGTTTAGAAGATCTGATCCGTTATGATTGCTCCTTGTTCTTCAAGGATTAGTTTAATATCTGCATAGTTAGGCCTTGCAAACGGGTTGAAGGATCCAGTAGCACGTAGGGTGTAGTTTGCTAGCCCTAGATAAGATGTTCCGGGATCAACTTCATGTTGGTTTTTAGGCCTTGTCTAGGGTTGGTTTATTGTCACCGTGCATGGCTGCCAGGCTCAATCACGCGTAGGATGTTCCGATTATGTGGTGAAAACCCTAAATCGTCGTAGGTCGTTTTAGCTTTATATTGATCAAGCAGGACTACCATGTGATCGTAGACCTCATACGAATCATGGGTGGATCGGCTCCTTGAGCCGATTCACGGGACAACTCGAGAGCCGATCGAGGCTCGTATTTAATGTTTACGTGTATGCCATGCAGGAAACTAAGCGAAGCAAATCCATCACCTTCCTGACCAGGTATAGGTCAGGTGGCACGCCCTTGCACCAGCATCGGACGTGCGTGCCGAGTCTTTGCGGGCCATCGCTCGAGGGACCAGGGCCAGCCGCAGTTCTGGGAGCCTCCCGGCTCTACTGTGTTGCCCGTCGTTGCTCGCCGGTGGGTTTCTGACCGCAACAGATATGTATGTGCATTGTTATGCCCTCTCTATTTGTCAATTGCCCAATTGTAATTTGTTTATCCAACATGTTATTTATCTTATTGGAGAGACACCACTAGTGAACTGTGGACCCCAGTCCATTCTTTTACATCTGAAATACAACCTACTGCAATCATTGTTCTCTTTTGTTTTCTGAAACATCATTTTCCACACCATACGTTTAATCCTTTGTTTTCAGCAAGCCGGTGAGATTGACAACCTCATTGTTAAGTTGGGGCAAAGTAGTTTGATTGTGATGTGCAGGTTCCACGTTGGCACCGGAATCCCTGGTGTTGCGCCGCACTACACTCCTTCACCAACAACCTTCACGTGATCTTCATCTCCTACTGGTTCGATAACCTTGGTTTCTTACTGAGGGAAAACTCGCTGCTGTACTCATCATACCTTCCTCTTGGGGTTCTCAACGGACGTGTGCTTTACCGTCACAAGCAGCTACTTTTCTGGCGCCGTTGCCGGGGAGATCAAGACAAGCTGCAAGGGGAGTCTCTCACACCCAATCTCTTTACTTTGCTTGGGGACTAAAAGTATTTATGAATCTTTGAAACTTTGGGGACTTACTAAAGGTGGAGAAGGAATAACTCTTGCTGATAATTCTGTTATAATTCCTAAGGGGATAGCTGAAGGTGTGTTCACAACCTTTCTCGGAAGAACGGTATTCACTGATTATCTCGTTATTGAATGTTTAAGGACAGGACAAATCACACTTGGAAGATCCCTGCTGAAACTCTTGGGAGCAACCGTAGATGTGGGAAAAGGCACTCTAAATTTTACCTCTACACCCGAATGCGGTCATGTATTCCCTAGACCAAAGAGTAAGAATAATAATAAGAGGGGTAGGCGTAAAGCCCTTGGTAATAATGTTAATGCTTCTTCTCTTGATGTTACTTGATTTTCACTTTCTGCGCCTAGCTGAAAGGCGTTAAAGGAAAAACACTTATGGGAGACAACCCATTATTTTATTTCTGAAATTTTTGTTTTATATTTGAGTCAAGGTGCTTGTTACTACTGTAACAATACCTTTGTATCTTTATTTTCTTGCATTGTTGTACCAAGTAAAGTCTTTGATAGAAAGTTGATACTAGATTTGGATTTCTGCGCAGAAACAGATTTTTAGCTGGCACAAATTTGAGCTTTTCTCTCTGTAGAAAAATCAAAAAATTCTGAAAAAATTCACGAGTAATCCTCAGATATGTACGCAACTTTCATTCAACTGGAGCTTTTCCATCTGAGCATGTTAAGTGCCTCGAACAAAATCGTCTTTACGGACTGTTCTGTTTCTGACAGATTCTGCCTTTTATTTCGCATTGCCTCTTTTACTGTGTTTGAGTGGATTTCTTTGCTCCATTAAATTTCAGTAGCCTTGGGTAATGTCCAGAAGTGTTGGGAATAATAGTGGCCTTGTTGAACATGTGAATTTTTGATTATGCACTAACCCTCTAATTGTAGGGATTCGTAGCATAGAAAAACAAAAAAATTCCTACCGCGAGAACGAAAACTAAGCCAAGATGCTATCTAGAAGATGGTAGCAACGAGGGGATCACGAGACTAACCCTTGAAGATTTCCAAAGCCTACGAGATTAGATTTCGTTGTTGCAGAAGATGATCACTTGCCGCTTTCAAAAGCGCGTAGAAGATCTTGACGGTGCCACAATCGGGCAGCACCTCCGTACTCGGTGACACATACGGTGTTGATGAAGACGACATCCTCCTCCTCGTTCCAGCGGGCAGCGGAAGTAGTAGATCCTCCTCGGAATCCCGGCAGCACGACGGCGTGGTGGCGGTGGTGGTGGAGAACTCCGGCAGGGCTTCGCCTATGCGCTGTGGGAGTATTATGTGGAGTAGGAGAGGCTAGGGTTTGGGGAGAGGGGGGACTTGGGCGCCACCATCAAGGGGTGCGGCCAACTAGGGCTAGGTATGGCCGGCCCCCTCCCCTTGCTCCTCATTATATAGGTGGAACCCCCAAGAGTTGTAGTCCAAGTCTTCGAATAAGACCCCAACACACAAACTTGGCATAAGGCGGGAAACCTACCCAAGGTGGAACTCCTACTCAAGGTGGGAGTCCCACCTCTTCCTTGAGGGGGGTGGCCGGCCACCATGGGTGGAGTCCACCTGGGACTCCTCCCCCTTAGGGCTGGCCGGCCATGCTAGTGGAGTCCCTCCGGGACTCCACCTTCCATAGTGATTTCTTCCGAACTTTTCTAGAACCTTCTAGAACCTTCCATAAATGCACCGGATCATTTTCAAACTTGTAAAATGACTTCCTATATATGAATCTTATTCTCCGGACCATTCTGGAACTCCTCGTGATGTCCTGGATCCCATCCGAGACTCCGAACAAAACTTCGAACTGCATTCCATATTCCATATCTACTTAAACGACATCAAACCTTAAGTGTGTCACCCTACGGTTCGCGAACTATGCAGACATGGTCGAGACTTCTCTCCGACCAATAACCAATAGCGGGATCTGGAGATCCATAATGGCTCCCACATATTCAACGATGACTTAGTGATCGAATGAACCCTTTACATATGATACCGATTCCCTTTGTCACGCGATATTTTACTTGTCCGAGGTTTGATCATCGGTATCTCTATACCTTGTTCAACCTCGTTTCCTGACAAGTACTCTTTACTCGTACCGTGGTATGTGGTCTCTTATGAACCATTCATATGCTTGCAAGCTAATTAGACGACATTCCACCGAGAGGGCCCAGAGTATATCTATCCGTCATCGGGATGGACAAATCCCACTCAGGATCCATATGCCTCAACTCATACTTTCCGAATACCTAATCCCACCTTTATAGCCACCCATTTACGCAGTGGCGTTTGATGTAATCAAAGTACCCTTCCGGCATAAGTGATTAACATGATCTCATGGTCGAAAGGACTAGGTAACTATGTATCGAAAGCTTATAGCAAATGAACTTAATGACGTGATCTTATGCTACGCTTAATTGGGTGTGTCCATTACATCATTCACATAATGACATATTGTTATTAATAACATCCAATGTTCATGATAATGAAACTATGATCATGTATTAATCAACAAGCTAGTAATACAAGAGGCTTACTAGGGACTCCTTATTGTTCACATAACACACATGTATCAATGTTTCGGTTAATACAATAATAGCATGGTATATAAACATTTATCATAAACACAAAGATATATAATAACCACTTTATTATTGCCTCTTGGGCATATCTCCAACAGTCTCCCACTTGCACTAGAGTCAATAATCTAGTTTACATTTGTAAAGATATAACACCTTGCTCTTCCGTTGCTTTATCATGTTTTGCTCACTGATACGTCTCCGACGTATCGATAATTTCTTATGTTCCATGCTACATTATTGATGATATCTACATGTTTTATACACGTTATATGTCGTATTTATGCATTTTCCGGCACTAACCTATTAACAAGATGCCGAAGAGCCGATTCTTTGTTTTCTGCAGTTTTTGGTTTCAGAAATCCTAGTAAGGAAATATTCTCGGAATTGGACGAAATCAATGCCCAGGGTCCTATTTTTCCACGAAGCTTCCAGAAGACCGAAGGAGAGTCGAAGTGGGGCCACGAGGTGGCCAGACACCAGGCGGCGCGGCCCAGGCCCTGGCCGTGCCGGCCTGTCGTCTGGGCCCCTCGTGACGCCCCTTTACCTGCCCTTCCGCCTACAAATAGCCTCCGTCGCAAAACCCCCAGTACCGAGAGCCACGATACGGAAAACCTTACTGAGACGCCGCCGCCGCCAATCCCATCTCGGGGGATTCTGGAGATCTCCTCCGGCACCCTGCCGGAGAGGGGATTCATCTCCCGGAGGACTCTTCATCGCCATGGTCGCCTCCGGAGTGATGAGTGAGTAGTTCACCCCTGGACTATGGGTCCATAGCAGTAGCTAGATGGTTGTCTTCTCCTCATTGTGCTCCATTGTTGGATCTTGTGAGCTGCCTAACATGATCAAGATCATCTATCTGTAATACTATATGTTGTGTTTGTCGGGATCCGATGGATAGAGAATACTATGTTATGTTAATTATCAAGTTATTGCCTATGTGTTGTTTATGATCTTGCATGCTCTCCGTTATTAGTAGAGGCTCTGGCCAAGTTTTTGCTCTTAACTCCAGGAGGGAGTATTTATGCTCGATAGTGGGTTCATGCCTCCATTAAATGCGGGACGGTGACGAGAAAGTTCTAAGGTTGTGGATGTGCTTGTTGCCACTAGGGATAAAACATTGATGCTATGTCTAAGGATGTAGTTATTGATTACATTACGCACCATACTTAATGCAATTGTCTGTTGTTTTGCAACTTAATACTGGAAGGGGTTCGGATGATAACCTAAAGGTGGACTTTTTAGGCATAGATGCATGCTTGGATAGCGGTCTATGTACTTTGTCGTAATGCCCAATTAAATCTCACTATATTTATCATGTCATGTATGTGCATTGTTATGCCCTCTCTATTTGTCAATTGCCCGACTGTAATTTGTTCACCCAACATGCTTTTATCTTATGGGAGAGACACCTCTAGTGAAATGTGGACCCCGGTCCATTCTTTACATCGCATACAATCTACTGCAATACTTGTTCTTTACTGTTTTCTGCAAACAATCATCTTCCACACAATACGGTTAATCCTTTGTTACAGCAAGCCGGTGAGATTGACAACCTCACTGTTTCGTTGGGGCAAAGTACTTTGGTTGTGTTGTGCGGGTTCCACGTTGGCGCCGGAATCCCCGGTGTTGCGCCGCATTACATTCCGCCACCATCAACCTTCAACGTGCTTCTTGGCTCCTCCTGGTTCGATAAACCTTGGTTTCTTTCTGAGGGAAAACTTGCTACTGTCTGCATCACACCTTCCTCTTGGGGTTCCCAACGGACGTGTGTCAACTGCACGCATCATCATCCAAGTAGCCAGTCCATGGGTAGGACAATTCTTTACCAAAGATTTCATTCTTTCCCATGCTTGAGCAACATGTTCATTATCCAATTGCTTAAAATTGATAATGCTACTTCTCAAAGATATAATTTTAGCAGGAGGATAATATCTAACAATGAAAGCATCTTTACATTTAGTCCATGAATCAATACTATTCTTAGGCAAAGATAGCAACCAATCTTTAGCTCTTCCTCCTAAGGAGAAAGGAAACAATTTCAGTTTTATAATGTCCCCATCTAAATCCTATACTTTTGCATTTCACAAAGTTCAACAAAATTATTAAGATGGGCAGCAGCATCATCAGAACTAACACCAGAAAATTTCTCTCTCATAACAAGATTTACTAAAGCAGGTTTAATTTCATAAAATTCTGCTGTAGTAGCGAGTGGAGCAATAGGAGTACATATAAAATCATTATTATTGGTGCTAGTGAAATCACACAACTTAGTGTTCTCAGGAGTATTCATTTTAACAGTAATAAAAATAAGTAAAGCAAACTAAATTAAATAAAGTAAAACAAGTAACTATTTTTTTTGTGTTTTTGATATAGAGAAAGCAAACAAGACAGAAAATAAAATAAAGTAAACGCAAGACAATAAACAAAGTAAAGAGATTGGATGTGAGAGACTCCCTTGCAGCGTGTCTTGATCTCCCCGGCAACGGCGCCAGAAAACAGTCTTGATGGCGCGTGATGCACACGTCCGTTGGGAACCCCAAGAGGAAGGTGTGATGCGCACAGCAGCAAGTTTTCCCTCGGAAAGAAACCAAGGTTATCGAACCAGTAGGAGATGAAGGCCACGTGAAGGTTGTTGGTGAAGGAGTGTAGTGCGGCGCAACACCAGGGATTCCGGCGCCAACGTGGAACCTGCACAACACAATCAAAATACTTTGCCCCAACTTAACGGTGAGGTTGTCAATCTCACCGGCTTGCTGTAAACAAAGGATTAAACGTATGGTGTGGAGAATGATGTTTGCTTGCGAAGAACAACAGAGAACAGAGATTGCAGTAGATTGTATTTCAGATGTAAAAGAATCGACCGGGGTCAACAGTTCACTAGTGGTGTCTCTCCAATAAGATAAATAGCATGTTGGGTGAACAAATTACAGTTGGGCAATTGACAAATAGAGAGGGCATAACAATGTACATACATATCATGATGACTAATATGAGATTTACTTAGGGCATTACGACAAATAACATAGACCGCTATCCAGCATGCATCTATGCCTAAAAAGTCCACCTTCGGGTTAGCATCCGCACCCCTTCCAGTATGAAGTTGCAAACAACAGACAATTGCATTAAGTACTGTGCGTAATGTAATTAACACAAATATCCTTAGACAAAGCATTGATGTTTTATCCCTAGTGGCAACAGCACATCCATAACCTTAGAACTTTCTGTCACTGTCTCAGATTCAATGGAGGCATGAACTCACTATCGAGCATAAATACTCCCTCTTGGAGTTACAAGTATCAACTTGGCCAGAGCCTCTACTAGCAACGGAGAGCATGCATGATCATAAACAACACATATATGATAGATCAATAATCATCTTGACATAGTATTCCATATTCATCGGATCCCAACAAACACAACTTGTAGCATTACAAATAGACGATCTTGATCATGATAGGCAGCTCACAAGATCTAAACATGATAGCACAAGAGGAGAGGACAACCATCTAGCTACTGCTATGGACCCATAGTCCAAGGATAAACTACTCACGCATCAATCCGGAGGCGGGCATGATGATGTAGAGTCCTCCGGTGATGATTCCCCTCTCTGGCAGGGTGCCATAGGCGATCTCCTGAATCCCCCGAGATGGGATTGGCGGCGACGGAGTCACAGTATGTTTTCTCGTATCGTGGCTCTCGGTACTAGGGTTTTCGCGACAGAGAGAATAAATAGGCGAAGGGGCAGAGTCGGGGGGCGGCCGAGGGGCCCAACCCATAGCTGGGCGCGCCCCCCCTCTTGGCCGCGCCGCCAGGTGGTGTGGGGCCCCCTTGGCCCCTCTCCGTATCTCCTTCGGTGTTCTGGAAGGCTCCATGCAAAATAAGACCGTGGGCTTTTGTTTCGTCCAATTCCGAGAATATTTCCTGTGTAAGATTTCTGAAACCAGAAACAGCAGAAAACAGGAACTGGCGCTTCGGCATCTTGTTAATAGGTTAGTGCCAAAAAATGCATCAAAATAATTTAAAGTGTACATAAAACATGTGAGTATTGTCATAAAACTAGCATGGAACATAAGAAATTATAGATACGTATGAGACGTATCAGGGGGGTGGTGGAGTTGCGTGGAGGGCAAAAGTACGCCACATAATGTGTTATTTCTGTGGCGCACCAAGGAAGGTGCGCCACAGAAAGGCTAAATTCTGTGACGTACATGATTCTGTGCGCCACAGAAATAGCGAAACCAATTATTGGACCTTGTCGGGGGTGGGGCCCACCATGTTTCTGTGGCGCATGTGTTTATGGTGCGCTACAAAATATGCTATTTTAGTGGCGCACCTGGTCTGGTGCACCACACAATTAATTTTTGTGGTGCATGGAAAAGATGTGCGCCATAGAATAGCCTCCCACATATAGCTAGTTTCTTACTACTGACGTACGTGGGTCTCATGTGCCATTTCCGTTGGGCCCACATGGAGATGAGTCAATCCTGGATGCCTAGCCCCGCATATTAGAGCTTGGTGGGCCTCGCATGTCAGTTACCGATACGACTAGGTGTCTTTGGGATAAATTGGATGAGTAAAGGCTAAGGCTTATTCGGTTAGAAACAAGCCTATAGAGGATCCCAACTTATATTTAAAGCTAGTGTGGGGGTCTAGACCAATTCGTAGAAAATTATATTCCGGCCCAGATCAATTACCCATAACTCTGCTGCTCCTGTTTGGCTCATGGGCCCTTTTATACGGGCGAGATTATATAACTGTCGTCCGCCATTGCTTCACCTTGGTACAACATACCTTGGTCCTCCTGGTTTCATTGAAAATGAGACAAATGGTACTAGCAGCGAGACCACCTCCCGATCTTAATAAGTTAAGCTCTGTTTCGAACCTAAATGCGTGACTAGGCTAAAAAAGAATACCAACCAATTTCTCTCTTCAAGTATGCAATTTACCACTCTCTATGGCAACTTCATAGGGAAAAAAAACTTTTGAATTTTTGTTCAAATTTAGTTTTTTTGCTGGCCCGATGCAGTTAAGTGTTATCTAGGATAGCCCCACATGGACAATAATCATATGTAAAACTATAAAAGTTACATGCTTTTTCTTTAAACTGTCAAAATTACATACTTTCTATTGACACAAAGTGGATTAGATGATCACAACTAATTGAAAGTTTCAGTTTAGTGTCCGTTTTGTGTCAGATTAGAAATTTGTGGCAGTTGATTGTTGTCTCATCTAATAAAATGATCTTATCTACGTAGTTGTTTTCACTGCATGTTGCTTATCTTTTTCTTAATTAAACGATTAGAATTTCTTGCTTTAATTACTAACTAATGCATTGATTAGGTTATGCAAATTACATTCATCTTTCATGATATCAGATGATATGAAAAGTTCTATTATCCTTACGAAAATGAACGGGCGTGGCAACTGCAAATACGAACTGTGTAGTGATAGAGATTTTTTTTTGTTGCAAATAGCACGTATGTTACATTTGAGAATATTTTTTGCAAGTAACACATATTTCGCATTTGAGCTGGTCATTTGGCGCCGCGCGCTATGGGCAGCGAGCCCCAAAACGGCGGCATCATCTGCCGGCGCCTCCAAAATGCTTGTGTTGTTGCTGTTGCCGAACAGAGTTACATGACGCCGGTGACGATGCTCTCATCTTACGTATTAATCTTTTAACTGACAAAAACAAAAATGACGCCGAAAGTGGTTTAATATGCAAGCAGCAGCTGGCACATGGATGCGCAAGAAGATTTCAGTGGGTTTAGACAGGGGGGAATAGTGGCAAAATGCAAGATGTGGTGGAAGCCGTGGATGAGAGCATCCTGCCCAACCCCGCATGAGTCACAGGCTCACAGCCTGCACAAATGGTCTCGTCAGGCACCATTTTACGCCTCTCACCGTGGGTGCGTCGGCCCACATGCCACAGTCTTTGCTTGTAGCATGGGAATGGAAGGCTAGCCGATTTAGCTTCGTCTACTAAGTAATGCAATGTGTGTACTTGTGCAAGGAAGAAAAAAAGAGAGGAACGCTTGTAGTGAGTACATCTTGAATCAGCTACTCGATCGTGTGCGTTCAGTGTGTCCAGGGCGACTGTCTTGGTTCTGTTGTCGTCCTGGGTGACAAACACATGTACCCATTGAGTGACAACTTGATATATTGAATCAGCTACTCGATCGCGTGTGTTGTCGTGTTTTCCATCAACTACAGATGGAGCAGACTTACTGTGTTTTGAAAACTTCAAGTTTGATTGTGGATTTTTTGACATTTTCCGAGAAAAATTGCATATGTAAGTCATGCATAAATAAACGCTGGGATGAACTATGCCACGCCCATCAAAATGCCACACATGCAGACTATCCTTCTCCACAAACCGCGAAGAAGAAAAACTGACGCTTATATATGGTCATCACATGGTAATAATACCAATATATCACACCATTTATTAAGGAGCTGAGAATAGACACAAGACATGATTAGCATGGTGTGGCGACTGCAAATATATACATAGTCGATCGAGGTTACTTATCACTCGTGGATCATTCGGCCTAGCTAAAAAGCAATAAACATAGCCAATAACGACCAAACAATTAGCCGAATAAGTATTGCATGCAGCTGTTAGAACAATCAATTCCCACTGGTAGAAAAAAGGGCTTTAGTCCCAGTTCGCAACTGCCATTAGTCGCGGTTGCGCAACCGGGACTAACTAAGCGCGATTAAAGGCCCCCCTTTAGTCGCGGTTGCTTACGAACAGCGACTAAAGGTACGTCCACGTGGGCGGCTAGCGTGCGCCTGGGCGAAGGACCTTTAGTCCCGGTTTGTGTCCCCAACCGGGACTAAAGGCTATTTCGTTAAAAAAAATTAATTCATTTGGGTTTCTATTTTTTTTTCACTCCGTATTTTTTCCTATTTTTTTCAGAATTTCTATTATTTCAGTTATTTGCATAGCTTAGTCTCTATCTCTAACTACACTTATCTCTAGTCAAATTACTTACTCGTGGTCAAACTTCCCGCTCGGTCACCCATCCTCCCACTACTCCACCTCTAGCACGCTTAACTTTCGAGTTCCATTCCGTCCCGCATCCAAGTGCCACGCGCACATGTATGTGATACTAGTATCATATCAATCCTATTAACATGTTGGTCGATGTCACATTTTTTTATTGTTTGAATTTCAAATAATTTTTTTTCATAAACAAAAATAATGATGTAATAATAATCGTGAATAAATAAATAAACATTAACTTTTTTAATTTTTTACATTTTAATTTTTTTAATTTTTTAAATATTTTTTTTGCCAAACCTAAAACCTAAAAATTTGAAAATCTTAAAATTGGGAAAAAATAATAGTAATAGTAATCTTTATGATGGATGCAATTATTAATTTTATTTTTTTGAAAAATTTAAAAAATATAAAATCCATAATTTATAGCAAAAACTAAAATCTTCCTGCTTTCATATTTTCATTTGGAATTTTGAGAATCTAAAAATTGGCTAACGGGGACAAGGTTATTGTTAACCGTAATGTGAACATTATCAATCCTCCCAAAAGGTTTCTTTATAGAATTATCAGCGAGATTAACATCCAAATAACAATTTTTCAACGGTGGCAAGTCAAGCATATCATAGAGTTTCTTAGGCATAACAGAAATACTTTCACCAAGATCACATAAAGCATTACAATCAAAATCATTGACCTTCATTTTAATGATGGGCTCCCAACCATCTTGCAACTTCCTAGGAATAGAAGTTTCAAGTTTTAATTTCTCTTCTCTAGCTTTAATGAGAGCATTTGTAATATGTTTTGTAAAGGCCAAGTTTATAGCACCAGCATTAGGACTTCTAGCAAGTTTTTGCAAGAATTTAATAACTTCAGAGATATGACAATTATCAAAATCTAAACCATTATGATCTAAAGCAATGGGATCGATGTCCCCAATATTCTGAAAAATTTCAGCACTTTTATCACAAACAGTTTCAGCAGTTTCAGGCAATTTTGCACGCTTTGTACTAGGAGTAGAAACATTGCCAACACCAATTATTTTACCATTGATAGTAGGAGGTTTAGCAACATGTGAAGCATCATCATTACTAGTGGTGGTAATAGTCCAAACTTTAGCTACATTATTCTCTTTCCCACCTAGCATGCAATTCAGCCATCATTCTAATATTGTCATTAATTCGAACTTGGATAGCGTTTGCTGTAGCAAATGACTTAATATCTTTATCTTCATTAGGCATAACTTTCAATTTTAAAAGATCAACATCAGCAGCAAGACTATCAACCTTAGAAGCAAGAATATCAATTTTACCAAGCTTTTCCTCAACAGATTTGTTAAAAGCAGTTTGTGTACTAATGAATTCTTTAAGCATGACTTCAAGACCAGAGGGTACACTCCTACTATTGTTGTAAGAATTACCATTAGAGTTACCATTACCATTACCATTATTAGAAGGATATGGCCTATAGTTGTTACCAAAATTATTCCTATAAGCATTGTTGTTGAAATTATTACTTTTAATGAAGTTCACGACAACATGCTCTTCTTGAGCAACCAATGAAGCTAAAGGAATATTATTAGGATCAACATTAGATCTACCATTAACAAGCATAGACATAATAACATCAATCTTATCACTCAAGGAGGAGGTTTCTTCAACAGAATTTACCTTCTTACCTTGTGGAGTCCTTTCAGTGTGCCATTCAGAGTAGTTGATCATCATATCATCAAGAAGCTTTGTTGCGGCACCCAAAGTGATGGACATAAAAGTACCTCCAGCAGCTGAATCCAATAGGTTCCTCGAAGAAAAATTTAATCCTGCATAGAAGGTTTGGATGATCATCCAAGTAGTCAGTCCATGGGTAGGGCAATTCTTAACCAAAGATTTCATTCTTTCCCATGCTTGAGCAACATGTTCATTATCCAATTGCTTAAAATTGATAATGCTACTTCTCAAAGATATAATTTTAGCAGGAGGATAATATCTAACAATGAAAGCATCTTTACATTTAGTCCATGAATCTATACTATTCTTAGGCAAAGATAGCAACCAATCTTTAGCTCTTCCTCCTAAGGAGAAAGGAAACAATTTCAGTTTTATAATGTCCCCATCTAAATCCTATACTTTTGCATTTCACAAAGTTCAACAAAATTATTAAGATGGGCAGCAGCATCATCAGAACTAACACCAGAAAATTGCTCTCTCATAACAAGATTTAGTAAAGCAGGTTTAATTTCATAAAATTCTGCTGTAGTAGCAGGTGGAGCAATAGGAGTACATATAAAATCATTATTATTGGTGCTAGTGAAATCACACAACTTAGTGTTCTCAGGAGTATTCATTTTAACAGTAATAAAAATAAGTGAAGCAAACTAAATGAAATAAAGTAAAACAAGTAACTAATTTTATTTGTGTTTTTGATATAGAGAAAGCAAACAAGACAGAAAATAAAATAAAGTAAAGCAAGACAATAAACAAAGTAAAGAGATTGGATGTGAGAGAATCCCCTTGCAGCGTGTATTGATCTCCCCGGCAACGGCGCCAGAAAACAGTCTTGATGGCGCGTGATGCACACGTCCGTTGGGAACCCCAAGAGGAAGGTGTGATGCGCACAGCAGCAAGTTTTCCCTCAGAAAGAAACCAAGGTTATCGAACCAGTAGGAGATGAAGGCCACGTGAAGGTTGTTGGTGAAGGAGTGTAGTGCGGCGCAACACCAGGGATTCCGGCGCCAACGTGTAACCTGCACAAAACAATCAAAATACTTTGCCCCAACTTAACAATGAGGTTGCCAATCTCACCGGCTTGCTGTAAACAAAGGATTAAACGTATGGTGTGGAGAATGATGTTTGCTTGCGAAGAACAACAGAGAACAGAGATTGCCGTAGATTGTATTTCAGATGTAAAAGAATGGACCGGGGTCCACAGTTCACTAGTGGTGTCTCTCCAATAAGATAAATAGCATGTTGGGTGAACAAATTACAGTTGGGCAATTGACAAATAGAGAGGGCATAACAATGCACATACATATCATGATGACTAATATGAGATTTACTTAGGGCATTACGACAAATAACATAGACCGCTATCCAAGCATGCATCTATGCCTAAAAAGTCCACCTTCGGGTTAGCATCCGCACCCCTTCCAGTATTAAGTTGCAAACAACAGACAATTGCATTAAGTACTGTGCGTAATGTAATCAACACAAATATCCTTAGACAAAGCATTGATGTTTTATCCCTAGTGGCAACAACACATCCATAACCTTACAAATTTCTGTCACTGTCTCAGATTCAATGGAGGCATGAACTCACTATCGAGCATAAATACACCCTCTTGGAGTTACAAGTATCAACTTGGCCAGAGCCTCTACTAGCAACGGAGAGCATGCATGATCATAAACAACACATATATGATAGATCAATAATTAACTTGACATAGTATTCCATATTCATCGGATCCCAACAAACACAACATGTAGCATTACAAATAGACGATCTTGATCATGATAGGTAGCTCACAAGATCTAAACATGATAGCACAAGAGGAGAGGACAACCATCTAGCTACTGCTATGGACCCATAGTCCAAGGATGAACTACTCACGCATCAATCCGGAGGCGGGCATGATGATGTAGAGTCCTGCGGTGATGATTCCCCTCTCCGGCAGGGTGCCATAGGCGATCTCCTGAATTCCCCGAGATGGGATTGGCGGCGACGGAGTCACAGTATGTTTTCTCGTATCTTGGCTCTCGGTACTAGGGTTTTCGCGACGGAGAGAATAAATAGGCGAAGGGGCAGAGTCGGGGGGCGGCCGAGGGGCCCAACCCATAGCTGGGCGCGCCCCCCTCTTGGCCGCGCCGCCAGGTGGTGTGGGGCCCCCTTGGCCCCTCTCCGTCTCTCCTTCGGTGTTCTGGAAGGCTCCGCGCAAAATAAGACCGTGGACTTTTGTTTCGTCCAATTCCGAGAATATTTCCTGTGTAAGATTTCTGAAACCAGAAACAGCAGAAAACAGGAACTGGCGCTTCGGCATCTTGTTAATAGGTTAGTGCCAGAAAATGCATCAAAATAATGTAAAGTGTATATAAAACATGTGAGTATTGTCATAAAACTAGCATGGAACATAAGAAATTATAGATACGTATGAGACGTATCAGGGGGGTGGTGGAGTTGCGTGGAGGGCAAAAGTACGCCACATAACGTGTTATTTCTGTGGCGCACCAAGGAAGGTGCGCCACAGAAAGGCTAAATTCTGTGACGTACATGATTCTGTGCGCCACAAAAATAGCGAAACCAATTATTGGACCTTGTCGGGGGTGGGGCCCACCATGTTTCTGTGGCGCATGTGTTTATGGTGCGCTACAAAATATGCTATTTTAGTGGCGCACCTAGTCTGGTGCACCACACAATTAATTTTTGTGGTGCATGGAAAAGATATGCGCCATAGAATAGCCTCCCACATATAGCTAGTTTCTTACTACTGACCTACGTGGGTCTCATGTGTCATTTCTGTTGGGCCCACATGGAGATGAGTCAATCCTGGATGCCTAGCCCCGCATATTAGAGCTTGGTGGGCCTCGCATGTCAGTTACCGATACGACTAGGTGTCTTTAGGATAAATTGGGTGAGTAAAGGCTAAGGCTTATTCGGTTAGAAACAAGCCTATAGAGGATCCCAACTTATATTTAAAGCTAGTGTGGGGGTCTAGACCAATTCGTAGAAAATTATATTCCGGCCCAGATCAATTACTCATAACTCTGCTGCTCCTGTTTGGCTCATGGGCCCTTTTATATGGGCGAGATTATATAACTGTCGTCCGCCATTGCTTCACCTTGGTACAACATACCTTTGTCTTCCTGGTTTCATTGAAAATGAGACAAATGGTACTAGCAGCGAGACCACCTCCCGATCTTAATAAGTTAAGCTCTGTTTCGAACCTTGACTAGGCTAAAAAAGAATACCAACCAATTTCTCCAAGTATGCAATTTACCAATCTCTATGCCAACTTCATAGGGAAGAAAAACTTTTGAACTTTTGTTCAAATTTAGTTTTTTAGCTGGCCCGATGCAGTTAAGTGTTATCTAGGATAGGACCACATGGACAATAATCATATATAAAACTATAAAAGTTACATGCTTTTTCTTTAAACTGTCAAAATTACATACTTTCTATTGACACAAAGTGGATTAGATGATCACAACTAATTGAAAGTTTCAGTTTAGTGTCCGTTTTGTGTCAGATTTGAAATTTGTGGCAGTTGATTGTTGTCTCATCTAATAAAATGATCTTATCTACGTAGCTGTTTTCACTACATGTTGCTTATCTTTTTCTTAATTAAACGATTAAAATTTCTCGCTTTAATTACTAACTAATGCATTGATTAGGTTATGCAAATTACATTCATCTTCCATGATATCAGATGATATGAAAAGTTCTATTATCCTTACGAAAATGAACGGGCGTGGCAACTGCAAATACGAACTGTGTAGTGATAGAGATTTTTTTTTGTTGCAAATAGCACGTATGTTACGTTTGAGAATATTTTTTGCAAGTAACACATATTTCGCATTTGAGCTGGTCATTTGGCGCCGCGCGCTATGGGCAGCGAGCCCCAAAACGGCGGCATCATCTGCCGGCGCCTCCAAAATGCTTGTGTTGTTGCTGTTGCCGAACAGAGTTACATGGCGCCGGTGACGATGCTCTCATCTTACGTATTAATCTTTTAACTGACAAAAACAAAAATGACGCCGGAAGTGGTTTAACATGCAAGCAGCGGCTGGCACATGGATGCGCAAGAAGATTTCATTGGGTTTAGACAGGGGAGAAATAGTGGCAAAATGTAAGATGTGGTGGAAGCCGTGGATGAGAGCATCCTGCCCAACCCCGCATGAGTCACAGGCTCACAGCCTGCACAAATGGTCTCGTCAGGCACCATTTTACGCCTCTCTTGATCACGAGACGCACCGTGGGTGCATCGGCCCACGTGCCACAGTCTTTGCTTGTAGCATGGGAATGGAAGGCTAGCCAATTTAGCTTCGTCCACTAAGTAATGCAATGTGTGTACTTGTACAAGGAAGATAAAAAGAGAGGAACGCTGTAGCGAGTACATCTTGAATCAGCTACTCGATCGTGTGCGTTCAGTGTGTCCACTGTCCAGGGCGACTGTCTTGGTTCTGTTGTCGTCCTGGGTGACAAACCCATGTACCCATTGAGTGACAACTTGATATATTGAATCAGCTACTCGATCGTGTGTGTTGTCTGTTTTCCTTCAACTACAGATGGAGCAGACTTACTGTGTTTTGAAAACTTTAAGTTTGATTGTGGATTTTTTGACGTTTTCCGAGAAAAATTGCATATGTAAGTCATGCATAAATAAACGCTGGGATGAACTATGCCACGCCCATCAAAATGCCACACATGCTGACTATCCTTCTCCACAAACCACGAAGAAGAAAAACTGACGCTTATATATGGTCATCACATGGTAATAATACCAATATATCACACCATTGATTAAGGAGCTGAGAATAGACACAAGACATGATTAGTATGGTGTGTCGACTGCAAATATATACATAGTCGATCGAGGTTACTTATCACTCGTGGATCATTCGGCCTAGCTAAAAAGCAATAAACATAGCCAATAACGACCAAACAATTAGCCGAACAAGTATTGCATGCAGCTGTTAGAACAATCAATTCCCACTGGTAGAAAAAAGGGCTTTAGTCCCGGTTCGCAACTGCCATTAGTCGCGGTTGCGCAACCGGGACTAACTAAGCGCGACTAAAGGCCCCCTCCTTAGTCGCGGTTGCTTACGAACCGCGACTAAAGGTACGTCCACGTGGGCGGCTAGCGTGCCTGGGCGAAGGACCTTTAGTCCCGGTTTGTGTCCCCAACCGGGACTAAAGGCTATTTCGTTAAAAAAAATTAATTCATTTGGGTTTCTATTTTTTTTCACTCCGTTTTTTTTCTATTTTTTTCAGAATTTCTATTATTTCAGTTATTTGCATAGCTTAGTCTCTATCTCTAACTACACTTATCTCTAGTCAAATTACTTACTCGTGGTCAAACTTTCCGCTCGGTCTAGTCGCGGTTGCTTACGAACCGCGACTAAAGGTACGTCCACGTGGGCGGCTAGCGTGCGCCTGGGCGAAGGACCTTTAGTCCCGGTTTGTGTCCCCAACCGGGACTAAAGGCTATTTCGTTAAAAAAATTAATTCATTTGGGTTTCTATTTTTTTTCACTCCGTTTTTTTTCTATTTTTTTCAGAATTTCTATTATTTCAGTTATTTGCATAGCTTAGTCTCTATCTCTAACTACATTTATCTCTAGTCAAATTACTTACTCGTGGTCAAACTTCCCGCTCGGTCACCCATCCTCCCACTACTCCACCTCTAGCACGCTTAACTTCCGAGTTCCATTCCGTCCCGCATCCAAGTGCCACGCGCACATGTATGTGATACTAGTATCATATCAATCATATTAAAATGTTGGTCGATGTCACATTTTTTTATTGTTTGAATTTCAAATATATTTTTTTCATAAACAAAAATAATGATGTAATAATAATCGTGAATAAATAAATAAACATTAACTTTTTAATTTTTTTACTTTTTTATTTTTTTAATTTTTTAAATATTTTTTTTGCCAAACCTAAAACCTAAAAATTTGAAAATCTTAAAATTGGGTAAAAGTAATAGTAATAGTAATCTTTATGATGGATGCAATTATTAATTTTATTTTTTTGAAAAAATTAAAAAATATAAAATCCATAATTTATAGCAAAAACTAAAATCTTCCTGCTTTCATATTTTCATTTGGAATTTTGAGAATCTAAAAATTGGCTAACCGGGACAAGGTTATTGTTAACCGTAATGTGAACATTATCAATCCTCCCAAAAGGTTTCTTTATAGAATTATCAGCGAGATTAACATCCAAATAACAATTTTTCAACGGTGGCAAATCAAGCATATCATAGAGTTTCTTAGGCATAACAGAAATACTTTCACCAAGATCACATAAAGCATTACAATTAAAATCATTGACCTTCATTTTAATGATGGGCTCCCAACCATCTTGCAACTTCCTAGGAATAGAAGTTTCAACTTTTAATTTCTCTTCTCTAGCTTTAATGAGAGCATTTGTAATATGTTTTGTAAAGGCCAAGTTTATAGCACTAGCATCAGGACTTCTAGCAAGTTTTTGCAAGAATTTAATAACTTCAGAGATATGCCAATTATCAAAATCTAAACCATTATGATCTAAAGCAATGGGATCGATGTCCCCAATATTCTGAAAAATTTCAACACTTTTATCACAAACAGTTTCAGTAGTTTCAGGCAATTTTGTACGTTTTGTACTAGGAGTAGAAATATTGCCAACACCAATTATTTTACCCCAACTTAACAGTGAGGTTGTCAATCTCACCGGCTTGCTGTAAACAAAGGATTAAATGTATGGTGTGGAGAATGATGTTTGTTTGCGAAGAACAACAGAGAACAGAGATTGCAGTAGATTGTATTTCAGATGTAAAAGAATGGACCGGGGTCCACAGTTCACTAGTGGTGTCTCTCCAATAAGATAAATAGCATGTTGGGTGAACAAATTACAGTTGGGCAATTGACAAATAGAGAGGGCATAACAATGCACATACATATCATGATGACTGATATGAGATTTACTTAGGGCATTACGAAAAATAACATAGACCGCTATCCAGCATGCATCTATGCCTAAAAAGTCCACCTTCGGGTTAGCATCCGCACCCCTTCCAGTATTAAGTTGCAAACAACAGATGACGTGGGCACTACCCTTCGGGCAATGCACATTACCCTATTTTGTATTGACTAATTGGAGGCCCATGAAGACACCTGAAGGCGAGATGCACTACAACAGGACAGAGCTTTGGTAACACAGTCATGTAACACATGGTAAAATATGTTACAAGTAAAATTACAGTCACACAACATTTGTGTGCCAACGATCGATAGTAACACAAACTGTATCAGAGCCAAAAGTGTGTTACAGGGATACCGACACAGTAACATATAGATATGTGTGGGTCGTAATGTGTTACAACTATATTGGCATACTGGCACATATAGGTCCCAATAACCCCTGGTGGCGACAGCTCCCGGCGAATCTCGGTTCCCGCCGCATGCTACCGACCTCTTCGCCTCGCACATTAGGTTCGGGTCGTGAGTGAAGATGCCGCTCCATCGCCCTCTGGAGCCTTGGGTCGCGGGCAAAGCCCTCGCTCCACTGAGCGTCGTTACTCGACAAGGACACATATGGGACCAACATGTCACGCCGCACCTAATGAAGGAGACCACAGAAAGGTGTACGCATGAGAGACGCCTGGAGGGCGAGATATGGGAGCACAAAGCCATTGCAGCTGGACGAGCTCCCACCACCGTCTCCTACATCCAAATCCGTATACACACCACTAGGATATCCCACTTCCACATCCCCCTGGAAAGGGGAGGACGACAATGGTCTAACTAGAAACATGCCGGCACTTTGCCGAATTCGATTGGGAGCTTGCGGGGATGCAACGATAGGCTAGGGGTGCCAATAGGGCAACAACGATCTCATGTAACTCCCTATTTCAGTCGAGGAGACCGGAGCTTGGTTTGTGATGAGGAACAGCGGCGGCCGCAGGATATCGATGAAGAACGTCGAGATGGCCACGACAGAGTTTCAGACAGATCCGACAAAGGAGGGAGGTTGGGATGGACACGACAACAGAGTTTCAGACAGATGCTCCTCGTCGTGCCCGACACCCTAGGCGGAGATTGGAGCCACATGGCCGGAGAGGCGGCGGTTACCTTATCGGAGCAGCATACAATGACCATTAGGTCAACTGGAGAGAGAGATAGCAGATAAAGGGGGATTTTTATTTCTTTAATTGGGCTGCATATAAGTGAGCCCTAATCACGTCAGCAAATTGGTATGTCACACCTGTTAGATTTCCCGTCTATTTGCATTTAGGGCCTTTGCTAAAAAACTGAAAAATGTGGTGTGTTTTTTATTCCGTAAGAGTAAAGTGGTGGTGTTTAGTAAATTTTTAGTTGTAAAGTGGTGGTTTTATGACTCGTTGTGAGAAGACATGCATCGAGCCTAACCCTATCGGCACAAGAAGGAGGTCATACCGCCACCGCCTACCATGTGTGATCTTAAAAAAGCAAAGCATTTACCAGTGACTACTTTGTGCACCTAGAACACTGAAAAAAGCGATGATCCATATTATTTAATTATAATTAAATGTTTTTCCTCCAATAGTTATGTCTAGGTAAAAATTACACCCCGTTCAAGAGGATGAAGAGAGTCAGCTATGGGACCTTGATGCATTTTATATTTTCTGAAAGATGAATACTCTGCAAATTTTATCAGTAGATCTGAGGTACTTTTCACAAAAAAAATTAAAATCCTTTTGCCCGCCAATCTGGTTATTTGGCTTGAGACGAAAAACCAGCGGAGGGAAATTTTCTCCCGCTAATATACACTTTTCCCTCCAATTGATAACTCTATATAAAGAGCTCCTCTGATAAATCCCTTCTCATCAGCCCTTAAAAAATTGCCCCGCAATTACCTCATCTAATCTAATCTAGACAGGCACGGAGTCGACCTCCACCCCCTGCGCCCCGGCGCGCCGCCCACCACTACGCCCCCGCGCGCCGCCACCAACACTACGTCGTCCCCCACCACCACACCAACGAGCTACCCCCTCCCTCCTCCCACACCGAGTAAGCCCAGCAGCAGGATCTCCATTCCCCTCGGCATCCACATCGCGTCGGCCAACCCGACCACTGCTCCCAGTTGCGTTTTCTCACCAAGGCCCGTCCACCCTCCTAGAATGTCCGCCTCGAGGTAATTCTCCAGCCACCAAGTGATCTCTTTGTTTGGTGCTTGAGGTTGATTTGGAATATCTTCAGTAATTGCAACGCTGATAAACTACACCTGCACTTGGCCCTCTGCTAGTCTAACTTGACATGGATTCTATACCTGAATCAAAAATATGTTTGCCTACACCAGTATGTTTGTAGCCTAGATTATTAATTAGCAGGAATATCTTCAAAATTTGTCAACACTATCTATACATTCTATGTCTAAACTGATTAGAAATCACCAAGACGTCAATATACAGTTTGCACTCATGCGTTCTTTTTGTCACCGTTAGATTTGCAGAGCCCGACAGTTAACTGAACACAAACTGCCGGTTCTGAACTAGTACTATAATGATGGTTAGTTGACAGACGCACAGGCAGTCATGCACGAGAGACTAGGAAGAAACTGATGAAATAATCGTGTTGTGTGTCGTTGTTGCTGCACAGTTTTCAGTCAGCTGTTATTTTACTCAGTTAATCTTTTCACTTGAAGTACTGTACACTTTTACTAGTTGGAATTTATTCAATTTTTCTTCATATAAACATGGACATCGCTTCATTGCATTATGTATATTTTCCTCGTGGTCTTACAGTGCGATTCCTTAAAATTTTCTGCAATAAATTTCTGAAGTAAATTTCTGCAAAAAACTCGAAATATCTCTGACATCTCGTCAAAAATTTATTATCCAGGTTAGTAAATTACCAGTATATCTACTTCGTCTTTGCAGATCAAATCTACTACAAGCTTTATAAGGAAAGTTTTAATATAAATCTGGAGCGACGCAATCCAACTTTGCAGTAGTTTATAATATCATCAAAATTATGCTCGATAATGATACCATGAAATTTACAAGTTAGTATTTGAGACCACATAGAGATGTACCAAACAAATATCAAGGATGTATGAAATATGATGGATATAAAATATGTTGTGTCCCCAACCTAACAATTGCTACTGGTACAATGAACTATTTGGTCTTCTTGAGTTCTAATTGGTCTTCTTGAGTGCAATTTTTTGCTGGTCTGACAAAGGTAATGTCAATACATGGCTATATCATTGCTTGTCACTTCAAACCATTTACTAATTTTTCAGTTTGCACAGAGTCCAATGCAATAGACCTATTGAACCATGCTCGTCTATGCAACATGGTATGTGTGAGGATAATTTATTGCTTTCATGCAGAAAGGTTATGGCTAATTTTACTCCTGTCACAAAAGGTAGAATATAAAATAATTACTTGCTTAACATTTCTATGTCATCATACTAGGATGGCGAGCATGATAATATCAATCATTTACTGATTCAACAATATTTATCGCTGCCACAAGACCCTGTTATTGATTTTGTGCCAGATGTAATATTTATGTGCGTTTGAGTTTTGAAGTTGCAAATTTCTGTTTCTCTAGGCTATGAATATCACTCCATCTACTATTACTGTCTCATGTAGGTAGGGGAAACGAGCGATCAGATTAATAAATCTTTTGGAAGACTAGACCAGCAGGGGACCAGAAATAAGAGCGGACACTGAGTACGATATAAACCCTTAAAAAGATGACGCACTTCTTCACTCAAGGTAATTATCCGCACACTGTCTACAATCAATAGTTGCTATTATGTTAAAAAGGAACTTTGTATAATGACTTGGTACTTGATCATTAATCTTCTGAGTGTGTACTTTCTCTTCCTTAGTTTGTGACTATTATTAAAGATCCAAACAGATTAGGACCTTGTAATACATGCGCTCAAATTATGTACATTAGCAAGTATCCTTGTACTATTACAAATATATAGTTAAGAACTTGCATATATGCCATAATATGTGATCTCTAATAGCATAAAAGGTGTAGTCTAGTAGATATCCTGACCATGACTCACTTAGGATTTCGCATGCAGCTACAAACATGTTATGTTTATTTTGAGGTAGATGATTGTTAGACTGTTACTCTCTCTCTCTCTCTCTCTCTCTCTCTCTCTTTGATCCTGCTTGTTCATGTCAACAAGTAGTGCCAGCGAAACATGAGTACTTTTTGAGGATGATGTTGCATGTGAATCGGTGTATGCCTTGCTACCCATCTCTCTTAAAATAATAGTGCATGTATGTGTTTGTAATGAAGTGAATGTCATGATAGTCTTCCTTAACTATGAAAAAGTGCATTTGTTAGCATATTTTTCATGCAAATATTTCATTATTGACGTCGAATGCTAATATTGATCATAATATAGGATGGTTCCGAAGTAGTTCTGAAGACTTCAACCTATCGAAACAAGCGGAAATTTGCCTATGCTACTATTCGAAGCACTCATCCTGCAACTAAGGCCGGTGATATTGAGTTGGGTGCGGAATTTGCACTAGTGCTCGTATATAATCAAATTATGCATAACGAGGAATTAGTAAGGGAAGTATCTGTTTGCAAGACAATTGGTGATGCTTTCTTTGATTCTTAATTTCTTGGCCTTTAGCTTTTATGAGTTTTCTTCCCATTAATATTTAAGAATCTTATTCGTGTACATTTAATCATCAATCATAATTTCCAATTTTATTTACAGATCCGAAAGAAGGTTTGAGTTGCAGCTCAATTCTCTGGTTGGATCAAGAAGCTAATGAACTTTCAAGATCTTTCTTAGCAATAGTTATAGCTTACATTGATAGATTGAAAATCTAATATTATTTCAGAGGATAGTTTCTTTCATCGAATTTATGCAAATGCCATAGTGTAATGTATAGTCAAATTGATATGAATGTGAAGGTGTTGCATCAATACTATTGACATTTATTTTTTGTATATTGTATATGTATCCAACACCCTTGTATATTCATAATACATATCTTAATGAATTGAATTTGTGGATATTACGTGTCAGTTCAAGTTCTACGTCTGTTGTAGTGTTACCATAGGTACAAAATGTGTTACCAGAAAATTAAATTGTAGTGTTACAGTATATAGATATTATGTTACTAATTGTGTCATAAAGATAAAAAGAATGTTACTAATTATGTTACTATGGTTGTAAAAAAATGTTACCTTCAATGTTCTATGCCCATAAAGATATGTTACTACCAGTGTTACTACAGTTTAAAAAATGTGTTACCAGCGCATCTAGTAACACCGAATATGCATGTTACTACAATACAAATTGTAACACAATATTTAACATATGGTAACAACTATTATGTGTGACTGGCAGCACCACTTAGTAACACGGCCTAATGGAACACATCTCAACATCTGTTACTACATGGCCTAGTAACACTGTTTTGGACCTGTGGTAACATAAGATTGTGTTACCAAAGCTCTGTTCTGTTGTAGTGATGGGCCACTAGGACGGCGTACCAGAAGGTTCCTTGACGGGCAAGACAAGGAAGCAATCGAACAAGGAAAGATTAGATCTAAAACTACTGTAAACCTAGTCGTACTCGGTAAAACCTCTTGAGACCTAACCTCTTATATAAAGGCCAGGAGAGG
>NW_025900765.1:0-16040 GCF_022539505.1 Lolium rigidum | reverse complement strand
ATGGAGGCATTGAAGGAGGGTCTACCGTGCAACTCGAAGACCGAGGAGTCTACAAATACTTCAAGGGGACAGGAACCTGCCGGAAGAGTCAAACACCACAACTACCATGGAGAAAACCTAGAATAAGTAGTAGAAGGGAACTAGCTCCCTAAATCTAGCTCCTATTTAGCTAGAATCTACTCTTAGCCTCTATAGCTAGGTAAATACTCTACAAATAGAGTTCGTGATAGGATTAGACTACGAGTCGTTCTTCTGGAGTTTATTTGTAGTTTTACCTCATTGTAAAGTAGGAGGCTGTGATGATCTTATGTAACAGACTCGATGTTGTAATTCTATAGACATACCTTGGACCCGCATATGTTTCTGTTGTACCACTCTGAGCGATATAATACTAGTGGAACGGTGTTTCATTGGTGTTATATCAGACTTGCATACTACACCATGCAGTGGTATGTCGGGTCACCACAGTTGGTATCAGAGCAAATGCTTTGACCTTAGGATTAAAACCCTTTAAAGGAGACCTATAGGATTGGTAGTGTCTATAGGAAGTTGTCCTAGGTAAACCAAATAATTCTTATGACTTGAGATGGATATTCACTTGAGAATAATCCTGACACACTTGAGTCAACATTACCTACCTATCTTTCCTAAGTGAAGTTAGTTAGCTAATCCAAAACAAGTAGCACATCATTAAGTTCTTAAAACAATAGATGAGTAGCCCACAGTTGGTATACAATACATGGTAGTCCAAAGAAAGGATACAACCACAAGGAAGATATCCTATTGGAAGATGTGTACCAACACATGTTATAGTTAAATAAGAATTACTCAGACCTGCACTAGAAGTAATATCAAGTGATGAAGATAATTAAGATATCCTAATAGAAGATGTAGACCCAAACAAGTAATAGGGTAAGTAAAATTTATCTAAACTTGTGAAACAATTGATAGTAAGTGATAACTATGAGTTATATGAGGTAGTATAGACCATGATGAGTCAATCATGAGAGGTAAGTAAGAGAGATAGAAATAAAACATGTCTACTTACATAGTAGTGATAGTAATCATATATGATTCACCTGAGAATCATTATGTGATGGACTAGAACCTCATAATTAATTAAGAGGAGTACAATAAGAAGCCAAGTGCAAAACAATAGTGCAAGAATTGTGTTCCAAAAATATGGGAAGTGTGCCAAGCACATCATGACCATAGTCTTATGATAGAAACACTGGGAAGTATAGGAACTATATCCTAATAAATATGTATTCAGAGTAACCATATTAGAACTAGTGGTATCATACAAAATAGTCCTCAATAGCACTTATATATGGAATAATACTTTGTTAGTACTTCCCAAACAAAACTAGGTTAACCTTAGCTATCCTAGACCACTTTGTTTCAAGTTTATCTCATTGCAATTGTGCAATTAAGATAAATGTTGAGACAAATAGTAGAAATTCACGTATTCGTGCTAAGTATCACGATATAAACCTATCTTATGTGGTGTTATATACTACACATCTCAGCCTGATGTTTAGAGATGTCTTACTCAACTATTATATTCAGGCTTATGATGGTGTGTATTATATGCACAAAGCTGAATCTTCTTAGATTTTATTGGAATTTCATTGTTTGACTAGATCCATACATGAAGTTTGACTTTGATATGCAAATGCATGTTGCAATATCAAGTCCTTACTTGGTGCTATAGATCTAGAGGGTAATGGTAAACGTGTGAGGAAGTGACGAATTCTGAAGATTCTGAAGACAAGATGAAGGTTCATCAGAAAAAGGAAGTAAAGTTGTGGGATGTAACCACAATACTCTGAAGGAAGTACAATCAGAAACTCATGCTTACCTCAACCGAGGAGTACTTTAGTACATAAGAAGCATGAAGGTAAGAAATATAATGATTATGGTGAAGCTCAAGCAGATCCATAGTCAACATAGAAGAGGGAATGCATGGGAAATCACTTAGGATACTATAATCATAGTGTTAGCTAGTGGTTTTTCTTGCAAAATAAACCCTGAATGAAGGAAGGTGATATATGAAATCATAGCGAGACATAAGAAGACCATAGTCGATATCGGAAGACCACAATTGGTATAATATCAATACTTGCGAGATAAAGTAGAAGATGTCTCGTCCAGTTGATCAGAACCTATAATAGAATCCAATTTTAGATATCAAATAGCCACAGTTGGTATAATAACCACAGCTGGTATCAGTTGGTATTGCAAATAGTCCACGATTTAATTATTTGTAACAAAAGTTTGTGAACAAATAGAAATCTTGTCAGCCAAATAGCTAGGTCTATAATCATTTAGTCGAAGGATTCACATTGGATGTCCACAATCGAGTGGATACACCACAAACATTCTTCGCAAGATCTTAGAAGAAGTAAAACCCATAAGTTAGAACCAGACCAATATTCCAACCATAAGTCCAATAGTTGGAAGAAAAGGAGTTGAAGACCATAAGAAAACTCTAAGGGGTAGAGTAAAGATTGAGTTGGATGTACAATAACTCAATACTTTGAGCATAATAGAAGAAGAAGGTCTGAACTGAGAGTGAACTGAAGTTCTATCTTATTTTCATAAGATTGTTGGACATTACTTCCAGAAGGATGTCAGACCAGAAGCCGAGGTTCATACCTCGAGGACATAAGAAGTGGATTATAACTTGAGCAAGTAAGTAATATCTACTCAGAAGTACGAAGGCTCAAGTAAGTTAAGCATAAAGAAGTTGGACGAAGAAAATACCATAGACTAAATACAGCTCAAGAAGACCAAAGACCGAAGGAAATTGACCATACCAGAACCACAGACTAATAGAATGATTCCTTTCATGGAACCTAAATAACCCAAAATAGTTATAGGTATCAACTATAAACCATGATGGGATGGACGAAATGAGTCTAATCCATTCTTAGAGGAATAAACCATCATGATCATTTCCATGTTAAATACCTTACTTAGTACCATTATTGCAGTTTTGGTACTAAGGGAAAACAAAGACCTATTTTATCAAATAGGATAATGTTATCCAATTAGTCTTCAGTTAAGACTAGCAGCACCAGAAGAAGTCTCAATCATTGAATCTTCAATGAGAAAGGAAACAAGCTTATAATATTGGAGGAAATCATGGAAGTAAAGGAAGTAATAGTTGTTTGATGTCAAACACTAATGGATTCCAGGAAGAATCTGGACAAGGGATATATTCAATTGTATCTAGTGAGATCACCACGGAGTTCGAGAAATGTCGTAGTCTGCACAAGTCAGATCCACACTCCGAAACGTGAGTTCAAACTTCGAGGACGAAGTTTAGTTTAAGGGGTAGAGACTGTAATATCCCAGGTAATGGGGTTACAAAAATAGAGGAAACAGATGTGTGCATTGCATTCATGCATAGAAAATCTGGGGAATTTTCGCGCTTTAAAGTAAAACTGTCACAGTAACTGAAGTTTCACTCGACCTTGGTGGAATTGAAGTAGCTCATCCAGTCAAGTGCTATAAACCTCAGTGTGACCTTTGTTAAAACCTGTTTTGGGTAGAGATAATTTGATCTAAGGGGTTAGATCAAATGGAACTAACACAACAACACTTTAATCAATGATCAAATGCTTGATCTTATAAAAGATCATAACATGGTATTCTTTGCCATAACATAAGAACATCTATTCAATTGGAAATCAAGTAACAATACATGGAGAACCCATTCTTCACATATCTTCTCCAGGTCTTAAACAAATAAATAGTCCTACCATGAACCTCATGGTATTTCTTGAACTAAACTCTTGAACTTAACACCAACAAAAGCTTATCATTAAACCCTAGAGATGGGAGAGGTATATAACCAACAAAGAGATAAGAAGCAAACTCTAAATTATTAACACTTAAAAGTGAAGCAACTACCTTGAGGTACAATTGAATTCACTTTAAAACTCAATACCAAATATAGCAAAACACAAGGACCTAAGTGCATAAAAGCCACACCTTCTGATTTCAATCATAACTTATTAAATATGTGGAATATCACAAAACTAAATTCGTTTACATTACGAATTATAGTTCAAACTATTTGAATAAAATAAACTATGAGTAGTTAGAAACTCATATGATCATGCCTTGGTGAAATCAAACATCACCATTCAAAATTGGGGTATAATCCTTATCTTTGACATTTTGATCCCAATAATAATATAAATACAATCACATATGATATAGTGACTCAATCACAAGCATAAAATCATTCACAAGATATTTAGTAACAAAAGCCATTTGGCTATCCAAAAATAAATCACATGAGAGGATAATCTCAATGCCACATAGGATGAAAATATCTACATAGCTTGAGTCCTAAGCTATGCCACCTCATGCTTAAAGGATTGCTATGGATGAGAGCATGACAACAAAGCACCTTACTCAACAAATTAAAGCAAGAGTCATCCACCCATGTGTCATGTTACTAGAGCATGCCCAAGCCTATAAAAGGAGCCTCACACTCCATCCATTTCATCATCTTGCACCTTGATGCAAGAAGACCAACACATTGAGCCACTCCATAAAATAGTTAGGATCAAGATGAAGCAACTAGGAGGTGGAGGCATGCCACAAGATGCAGGTTTATCAGAATTCCTGAAGAACAAGCTACAGAAGATAGCAAGGTAGAATTCTTAGGAAGACCACATATTTAGATAATCGCATCATCATTCATTGAGTAGCACCCTAGATTATAATCCAAGTCCTTGTGGAATGAGAGGGGTAATTAGTATAACCATATTCAAATACTTCTAGAATACTTTAGGAAGCCTACACCATGCATGATTATCACAATTGGGTAATGATCATATACCCTAAGAATTGGGAGTAGAAGTCATTGAGAATAAATTGCTCATAATAATGCCATGACCATACTTTGGAGAAATAGAAGAATAAGCTATAAGTTAAACCCTATATGATAAGTAGATGTTATTCACAACATGAAATCATAGGGAGGTAACTAGTAAGCAACCTTAGGCTGATATCCCAACCTTAACTTGTGAATCACTTGGTGATCATAAGTAGAATCCTATCAAATCTACATTCCATTTATTCCTCAACAAAAGAACATAAGAAAACCTTAGAGTAAACTCTATACTTCATATGATGAGAAACCATTCATCCTTATAACCAAAGTTAACTATAAAAAGAACCATAACCACTTTAGTTACTTCAATGATAAATCAAGCATAATACTAGAAGTCTATTGGTAGAAGATAAAACCAATTCTCAAATCCTTAATAACTAAAGGAGAACATCAACTATTAAGCAAGTAACTCTATTATCATGCATAGGGGAGACTAAAACCTAGAACATATTTGATAGTTAAACCATGTGTGGTGATCAACCACCTATCATTATAACCAAGACCAAACCATGATGAGAGTAATATCTACTTTAAGCATTTCAAGGTGTTATCAAAATATAATACTAGTGTTAACCTTGAAATAGGATTATAGTGAATCTTACAAGACCTTAATAAAGAAGTGTTCACATAAAATTATTTGCAAGTGGAAAACACTCCCAAATAAGAAACCAAGACTTCCTAATGATCTTCAAAATGCTTTGAATAGAAATTATCCACTCTAATAACTCAGAAGAGATTTATAACCAAGAAGCAAAAAGGAATTTTAAAGAACACATAAATGCATACCTAAATGGAAATTTAATCCAAATACCAATACTAATTATTAAACCAAAGTTATAGTGTCATATGAAAATTGCTAATACGCCACTAAAGACTCTACGAGTACTCTGAACTAATTCTGGTATGAATGAAATGAGCAAGACCTGCAAAATAGAAAATAATTCAAATATGAATTCAAAACGAAATTCAAAACAAGAAATGAAAACAGAAATAAAAGGAAAAGAGAAAAGGACCTTACCCGGCCGTGTAGCCCACCAAGCAGCCCAGCGACCGTCAGCCACAGCACAGCCCCATCGCGGCCCATGTACCTCTTCGCGTGGATAAAGATGAGGAGGACGTCGTCGTCTTCGTCTCCTTCACCGGACGCACGGGAGCTCGCCACCGCGACGAGAACTCCACGTCCCGCGGTCGCCGCCGCCGTGGTTGACCGCCAGCGCACGCCCAAGGACGTATAAAATGCACGGGAGACCTCCATTTCTTCCTCCTCTGCGTAATTTCTCCCCAATGCCGAAACCCTAACCCTCAGACCACCACCTCTCGCCGTCGTTTGGAGCCTCCCCGGACCTCGTCGTGACCACCATCAGCACCGCCATGGTCGACATGGTCACGGTGCGGGAGGAATCGAGCCAAAACCCCTCAGAGCATCCTCACCGAGCTCATCTCTCCGACGACCGGCGCCATGAAATCCGGCGAACCAGACCACCGCAAGCCACGCCGTCAAGCCCTGCGTGCTCCTGGTGAGCCACTGCTCCTCCTAGCATGCGTAGCTCGCTCGATTGCATCCCGTAGCATGCCCCGCATCGTAGGCCCGTGAGCTCGCCGCTCGGTCTCGCCGCCGGCCAAGCTCCGGCGACCATTTGGAGGCGGCGCCACCACCAGTAGGTTTGTCTCGTCGCCCTCGTTCGACTGAGCACACACACGCCCTCGCAGGAACCCGGGAACACCGGCGACCATCGGCGACTGGCCGTCGGCCAGCCATTTCCCTGTCACATCGACGCCACGGTGGCGCCTGACGTGGACCACTGGCCCACTAGCCAGTGGCTGTGGGTACATTAGCCGGGTACATTTAGTTGTTTTCAGTTTATTTCAAATTACGTAAAATGTCTGAAACTTTGAAATAATTTAGAAAATCCATCATAACTCAGAAAAATCCAAATGAGATATCAAAATGATCCTAAAAATAAAATCTATCCAATAAAAATATAAAATGAAATCTATATTTTTAATAAAAATTCAATTATTTAATACTTGTTATTTAAGCCTTATATACTAATTCTAAATTCAATTAAAATTCAATAATTAGGAAAACTTTCTAAAACAAATAAAAACTAGTAAGTAAATAAGGAAAACATTAAAATTAATTTTCCTTTACTATTAACTTATTAAATCCTTATTAGGAGGATTTAAAACCCTAAATTAATAATTACCTTAATTATTAACTCTTTAAAATAATAAAATGCCAAATCCAATCTTATGTTTATTATAAAGTGATTAATAACTTCAACCTTATCATGAAGTTATTAACTTAAGAACTAAATGGTAATTAGGAAACTCTAGTTCCATTGTACATGAAATAGTAGTTCCTTAATTTCATGTGAATTCTAAAACCCTAATGCCATTAAGAACACTAGCTCCATTAATCAATAGGAACCATAAATTGTTTCTAAAACCTAAACCCTAGATATAAAATGAGATCATGTATTTCCTTTTGATTCATAGAACTATAATTAGCAATTAAATACTTGCCATGCCACATAAAATGTAGGAGCCCTATTATCAATAATTTTGTATTCCATGTATGCATACCCATCCAACCTAGTTGATCAAGTAGGATCAACCAAGTCTAAACCCTAGCTCCTGTTATCAAAACCAATATCCTTACTTAGCATCACACCATTGTGATGAACCCTAAATGAAAACATGGCCACTTTGTGCATCCTATTCCATACACACTAAACCCTATTAGTGTGAGATAATTATTGAACATCCTACTTAGGAAACCACCATTCCTTACTTAGTGAATACAATAGCAAACCCTAGACAACCTCAACCCTAATTGCAATACTTCTTATTACTTAAGAAGTATGTTCTTCAAAAGTTATTCTTTTGAAGTAAACAGAGAGTCATCATCAACCCTGCCTAACATGACATATAAATCCTAGCTATCTATTACCACTAAGATATATCCCCATGATAGCAACCAATAATTGCTTAAGATGCTTATGCTTCACTAAAACCTTACAAGCCCTAATTATTGATGAATCCAACGTGGTTGTGATCCATCTACTACTTACTCCAGAAACCAATTAGAACCATAGAAAACCAGAGAACCCCACAAACCTAATTATCATACTTGTTCTTCATTAAAGGACATGTTCTTCAAAAGTTATTCTTTTGAATTATATAATAAGTAATCATCAACCATGCATTATAGGGCTTAAAATTGACAACTGTTCTTTACCTATTATGCAATTACTATTCCTGGGTGTGTATGATTGTTACTATGCATTTTACCACTTGCTTATGATTCTAAAACTACACAACCCTGAATAAGAACCTTGTTTGTGAATCACTCTAAAAGTGCAACACATCCTGAACTAATCATTACCACCCACTAATCCTAAATCATCGGGGTTAGATCACGCTTAGAGCGATTGCATCTCATACTTATGCATTATTGCATCATTGCCAATCTTTAAACATCGTCCTTACCGGACGATGATGCTATTTCAGAATTTGGAGTTATTGCGTATCGAAGACCTTGCCTCGCATAATCTTGCAGTCAAGAAAGGCAAGTTCATCACTTGCTCATGTCATTTGAGTATTTCTATCAAATTACTTGCAAAGTATTATGGTTATCACTATTGCATAAAAATCAAAACCACTACTTTCATAACTATGAATATGACTATGTGGTGGGCAATGGAACCATGGATTGTGTTGATATGGTGGAGGTTCCATTGCACGGGCTTATATCCATCTAGGATTAAACAACAAATGTCGCCAGTGATTCTTGTGTCGTAATACCCGTGTTAACCATAAGATCCGGAGTGGGACGGAGTAGTCAAAAGTGTTTCCACCTCTCGTTCATCAACGGATGCGCTTTACCGTAGACACTTGTATCCGTCGGGGCAAGCGGTTGGCTGGGGAAGCCTTAAGTCCCCACGGCATAGTCCGTAGACACTTGTCGCTCGAAGTGCAAGCGGTTGGCTGGGGAAGCCTTAAGTCCCCACGGTATTGCGGTCTATGATGGGTTGCAGCTACCGGCGAAGGAGTTTGGTTAACGAGTCCCAAAGCTGTTGTCGTGGTCGGGGTCCACCCGTGAGTGGGAATAATGGGACCGGCGAGGACCCAGGGTCGGGGTATGCAACAAAGGGTGGGTGTTCGAGGTAGCGGAGGAACATGATTGGCTAGACCTTATACCGGGCCTCACACCATAGGAAGTGTGGACGGGTTGCGCGCCCGGTTGGCACCAAGGTTAAGATCTCTTATGGGTAAAGCAACACACCTCTGCAGAGTGTAAAGAACCGTGACCTGTCACTCCTCGTTCCGGGATATGGAACTCGCGAACGCTGCCGGAAAGGAGCTCCATGAAGTTCTAGTAAACCGGTGAAGGCCGACGGACATAGTTCTTCCGAATAAAAGCAACCTTTTGAAGAAATGATTATGAAAACTTGCATTGGTATTAGACTTTCTGGTCTAATGTCGTAGCTAGTGCATTAAACACCTCTTTCCTATAATGAACTTGTTGAGTACGCTCGTACTCATCCCACTCTTAAATCCCCTGCTTAGATATGGAGGCATTGAAGGAGGGTCTACCGTGCAACTCGAAGACCGAGGAGTCTACAAATACTTCAAGGGGACAGGAACCTGCCGGAAGAGTCAAACACCACAACTACCATGGAGAAAACCTAGAATAAGTAGTAGAAGGGAACTAGCTTCCTAAACCTAGCTCCTATTTAGCTAGAATCTACTCTTAGCCTCAATAGCTAGGTAAATACTCTACAAATAGAGTTCGTGATAGGATTATACTACGAGTCTTTCTTCCGGAGTTTATTTGTGGTTTTACCTCATTGTAAAGTAGGAGGCTGTGATGATCTTATGTAACACACTCGATGTTGTAATTCTATAGACATACCTTGGACCCGCATATGTTTCTGTTGTACCACTCTGAGCGATATAATACTAGTGGAACGGTGTTTCATTGGTGTTATATCAGACTTGCATACTACACCATGCAGTGGTATGCCGGGTCACCACACATGGTCTCGGAACACGTGATACCGAAAGGTAGAGCATGAATCATATGGTTGATATGATGAACACTTTGAGTGTTCGCCATTGAAATCACACCTTGTCTCGTGATGATCGGACTATGGTGTGGTGGATTTGGTTCGTGTGATCACTAAGACAATGCGAGGGATATTGTTTTGAGTGGGAGTTCACCTAGATTTTTAATTATGTAGAATTAAAATTTGAACTCAATTTGTCATAAACTTAGTCTAAACTATTGCAAATATATGTTGTAGAGATGGCGTCCCCAATCAATTTTAACCGAGTTCCTAGAGAAAGAAAAGCTTAAGAGCAACGGTAGCAACTTCACCAGCTGGTTCCGTCATGTGAGGATCTTCCTCTCCGGCGGAAATCTGCAATATGTGCTTGATGCACCGCTAGGTGACCCTCCTGCGAGACCGAAACCGATGAAGTAAAAGCTGTTTACGCGACTCGGAAAACTCGGTACTCTCAAGTTCGGTGTGCCATCTTATGCGATCCGGAATCCGATCTTCAAAAACGTTTTGAGCACCACGATCCTCATGAGTTGATGAAAGAGTTGAAGACTATTTTTGAGACTCATGCGGCCGTGGAATGCTATGAAGCATCGAAACAATTTTTCGAGTTGCATGATGGAAGAAGGTAGCTCCGTTAGTGAGCACATGCTCGCCATGACCGGGCATGCGAAGAAACTCGGTGACTTGGGAATAGTGATTCCTAACAGTGCAGGGATTAATCGTGTCCTTCAATCACTGCCACCAAGTTACAAGAACTTTGTGATGAACTACAATATGCGAGAACATGAACAAGGAGTTACTCGAACTCTTTGGCATGCTAAAAGCTGCGAGAGATTGAGATCAAGAAAGAGCACCAAGTGTTGATGGTCAACAAGACCACCGAGTTTCAAGAAACGGGGCAAGTCTAAGGGAAAATTCAAGAAGGGTGGCAAGAAAGCTGCCACGCCTCCTATGAAACCTAAGAACGGCCCTAAGCACGATGCTTGAGTGCTATTACTGCAAGGAGAAGGGACACCTGGAAGCGTAATTGCTCCAAGTATACGGCTGATCCGAAGAACGGCCTTGTCAAGAAGAAGAAAGAAGGTATATCTGATATACATGTTATAGATGTTTATCTCACTGGTTCTCGTTCTAGTACCTGGGTATTTGATACTGGTTCGGTTGCTCATATATGTAACTCGAAACAGGAACTAAAGAATAAACGAAGACTACTGAAAGATGAAGTGACGATGCGCGTTGGAAATGGATCCAAAGTCGATGTGATCGCTGTCGGCACACTTCCTCTACATCTACCTTCGGGATTAGTTTTAAGCCTAAATAATTGTTATTTTGTACCCGCGTTGAGCATGAACATTATATCTGGATCTTGTTTAATGCAAGACGGTTATTCATTCAAGTCTGAGAATAATGGTTGTTCTATTTTTATGAATAATATCTTTTATGGTCGAGCACCACAAAAGAATGGCTTATTTCTGTTAGATCTCGATAGTAGTGATACGCATATACATAACATTGATGCTAAGCGAATTAAATTGAATGATAATTCTACTTATATGTGGCATTGTCGTCTTGGTCATATTGGAGTGAAACGCATGAAGAAACTCCATACTTGATGGATTACTAGAATCACTTGACTTTGAGTCACTTGATAGATGCGAAGCATGTACGATGGGAAAAATGACTAAGACTCCATTTTACGGTATGATGGAGCGAGCTACGACTTATTGGAAATCATACATACCGATGTGTGCGGACCAATGAGCGTAGCATCGCGCGGTGGTTATCGTTATGTTCTAACCTTCACGGATGATCTGAGTAGATATGGGTATATCTATTTCATGAAACATAAATCCGAAACTTTCGAGAAGTTTAAGGAATTCCAAAGTGAAGTAGAAAATCAACGTAACAAGAAGATTAAATTTCTACGATCCGATCGTGGAGGTGAATATCTGAGTTATGAGTTTGGCATGCATTTAAAGAAATGCGGAATACTTTCACAATTGACACCGCGGGAACACCACAACGAAACGGTGTGTCCGAACGTCGTAATCGAACTCTCTTAGATATGGTTCGTTCTATGATGTCTCTTACTGATTTGCCGTTATCATTTTGGAGTTATGCATTAGAGACAGCCGCATTCACTTTAAATAGAGCACCATCAAAATCCGTAGAAACGACACCGTATGAATTATGGTTTAATAAGAAACCTAAGGCTGTCGTTCTGAAAGTTTGGGGTTGCGAAGCCTATGTAAAGAAGTTACAACCGGACAAGCTAGAACCCAAAGCGGAGAAATGCATCTTCATAGGATACCCTAAGGAAACTATAGGGTATACTTTCTATCACAAATCCGAAGGCAAAATATTTGTTGCTAAGAACGGAACCTTTCTTGAGAAAGAATTTCTCACTAAAGAAGTGACTTGGAAGAAAAGTAGAACTCGATGAGATTGATGAATCTATACTCGTTGATCGGAGTAGCGCGATACGGGAAGTTGTACTGTACCGCCTACACCGGCAACGAGAGGAAGCTAATGATAATGATCATGAAACTTCGAACGAGGAAACTGCGAACCTCGCGGATCGACAAGGGAACGTACCACTCCTGATTGGTTTGATCCTTGTCTAAATGTCATGATTGTGGATAACAATGATGAGGACCACTGCGACGTATGAAGAAGCGATGATGAGCCCGAGATTCCAACAAATGGCAAGAAGCCATGAAATCCGAAATGGGATCCATGTATGATAACAAAGTATGGACTTTGGTAGACTTACACGATAGCCGAAAGGCTGTCGAGAATAAATGGATCTTCAAGAGAAAAACAGATGCTTGATGGTAATATTACTGTCTATAAAGCTCGACTTGTCGCAAAGGGTTTCCGACAAATTCAAGGAGTTGACTACGATGAGACTTTCTCACCGTAGCGAAGCTAAAATCTGTGAGGATTTTGTTAGCAATAGCTGCATTTTTCGATTATGAGATTTGGCGAGATGGATGTCAAAACGGCGTTCCTTAATGGAGACATTGAGGAAGAGTTGTATATGGTACAACCCAAAGGTTTTGTCGATCCTAAAAATGCTGACAAAGTATGCAAACTTCGGCGTTCAATCTATGGACTGAAGCAAGCATCAAGAAGTTGGAACCGACGCTTTGATAAGGTGATCAAAGACTTCGGGTTTATACAGTGTCATGGAGAGGCCTGTATTTACAAGAAAGTGAGTGGGAGCTCTGTAGCATTCCTGATATTATATGTAGATGACATATTATTGATCGGGAATGATATAGAACTATTAAGCAGTGTTAAAGGTTATTTGAATAATAGTTTTTCAATGAAAGACCTTGGTGAAGCATCATATATATTAGGCATCAAGATTTATAGAGATAGATCAAGACGCCTAATAGGGCTATCACGAGTACATATCTGGACAAGATTCTAAAGAAGTTTAGAATGGACGAAAGTAAGAAAGGGTTCTTACCTATGTTACCGAGGCAAGGTCTTGAGTAAGACTCAAGGACCGGCTACGGCAGAAGAAAGAGAAAGGATGAGTAATATCCCCTATGCCTCGGCGATAGGATCTATCATGTATGCCATGCTATGTACTAGACCGGATATAGCACATGCTTGTTAGTTTGACTAGCGAGATATCAAAGTGATCCGGGAATGGAACACTTGGACAGCGGTCAAGAATATCCTGAAGTACTTGAAAAGAACTAAGGATATGTTTCTTTGTTATGGAGGTGACCAAGAGCTCGTTGTAAATGGTTACACCGATGCAAGTTGGAACACCGATCCCGATGACTCTAAGTCACAATGCGGGTACGTGTTTATATTGAATGGTGCTTGCGATAAGCTGGGCAAGCTCGAAGCGGTGCACGGTGGCGAAGTCTTCAACGGAATCGAGTACATAGCGGCTTCGGAGGCTTCATCGAAGCGGTATGGATGAAGAGGTTCATTGTAGAGCTCGGTGTGGTTCCTAGTGCATTGGACCCATTAATCATTTCTTGTGATAACATGGGTGCCATCGCCAATGCACAAGAGCCAAGGTCACACAAGAGGCTGAAGCATATCAAGCTGCGTTACCACTCGATTCGCGAGTACATCGAAGATGGAGAAGTAAAGATTTGCAAAGTACACACTGATCTAAATGTAGCAGATCCAGTTGACTAAAGCTCTCCCTAGGGCAAAGCATGACCAACACCGGAATGCCATGGGTGTTAGGTATATTACAATGTAATCTAGATTATTGACTCTAGTGCAAGTGGGAGGCTGAAGGAGATATGCCCTAGAGGCAATAATAAAGTGGTTATTATTTATATCTCTATGTTTATGATAAATGTTTATATGTCATGCTATAATTGTATTAACAGAAACATTAGTACATGTGTGATATGTAGACAATAAGAAGTCCCTAGTATGCCTCTTAAACTAGCTTGTTGATTAATGGATGATTAGTTTCATAATCATGAACATTGGATGTTATTAATAACAAGGTTATGTCATTATATGAATGATGTAATGGACACACCCAATTAAGCGTAGCATAAGATCTCATCATTAAGTTATTTGCTATAAGCTTTCAATACATAGTTACCTAGTCCTTATGACCATGAGATCATGTAAATCACTTATACCGGAAAGGTACTTTGATTACACCAAACACCACTTGCGTAAATGGGTGGCTATAAAGGTGGGATTAAGTATCCGGAAAGTATGAGTTGAGGCATATGGATCAACGGTGGGATTTGTCCATCCCGATGACGGATAGATATACTCCGGGCCCTCTCGGTGGAATGTCGTCTAATGTCTTGCAAGCATATGAATGAGTTCATAAGAGACCACATACCACGGTACGAGTAAAGAGTACTTGTCGGGAAACGAGGTTGAACAAGGTATGGAGTGATACCGAAGATCAAACCTCGGACAAGTAAAATATCGCGTGACAAAAGGAATTGGTATCGTATGTGAATGGTTCATTCGATCACTAAAGTCATCGTTGAATATGTGGGAGCCATTATGGATCTCCGGATCCCGCTATTGGTTATTGGTCGGAGTGAGTACTCAACCATGTCCGCATAGTTCACGAACCGTAGGGTGACACACTTAAAGTTGGATGTTGAAATGGTAGTACTTGAATATGGAATGGAGTTGGAATATTTGTTCGAAGTCCCGGATGTGATCCCGGACATCACGAGGAGTTCCGGAATGGTCCGGAGAATAAGATTCATATATAGGATGTCATTTTATGTGAATAAAATGTCGCGGAAGGTTCTATGGAAGGTTCTAGAAGGTTCTAGAAAAGTCCGGAAGAAACCACCAAGGAAGGTGGAGTCCACATGGGACTCCACCTCCATGGCCGGCCAACCCTAGTGGGGGAGGAGTCCCAAGTGGACTCCCCCTTAGGGGGCCGGCCACCCCCATATGGGAGGTGGAACTCCCACCTTGGTGGGAGTCCTAGCTAGGCTAGGTTTCCCCTCCCTATGGAAGGTTTTTGGTTCGGGTCTTATTCGAAGACTTGGAGACCAACTCTTGGGGTTCCACCTATATAATGAGGGCCAAGGGGAGGGGGCCGGCCACCTCAAACACCACCAAGGTGGCCGCACCCCATAGTGGCCGGCGCCCCCTCTCCCCAAACCCTAGCCGCCCCGCTCCTCCACTTCCCGCACGCTTAGCGAAGCTCCGCCGGACTTCTCCACCACCACCGACACCACGCCGTCGTGCTTGTCGGATTCAAGAGGAGCTACTACTTCCGCTGCCCGCTGGAACGGGGAGGTGGACGTCGTCTTCATCAACAACCGAACGTGTGACCGAGTACGGAGGTGCTGCCCGTTCGTGGCGCCGGAACCGATCGTGATCAAGATCTTCTACGCGCTTTTGCAAGCGGCAAGTGAACGTCTACCGCAGCAACAAGAGCCTCATCTTGTAGGCTTTGGAATCTCTTCAAGGGTGAGACTCGATACCCCCTCGTTGCTACCGTCTTCTAGATTGCATCTTGGCTTGGATTGCGTGTTCGCGGTAGGAAATTTTTTGTTTTCTATGCAACGTTATCCTACGGGTAGCAC
>NW_025900764.1:0-27362 GCF_022539505.1 Lolium rigidum | reverse complement strand
GACAAAGTACATAGACCGCCATCCAACCGCATCTATGCCTAAAAAGTCCACCTTCAGAGTTATCATCCGAACCCCTTCCAAGTATTAAGTTGCAAAGCAACGTACAATTGCATTAAGTATGGTGCGTAATGTAATCAACAACTACATCCTCGGACATAGCGCCAATGTTTTATCCCTAGTGGCAACAACACAACACAACCTTAGAACTTTCTCACATCGTCCCGGTGTCAATGCAGCATGAACCCACTATCGAGCATAAATACTCCCTCTTGGAGTTAAAAGCAAAAACTTGGCCGAGCCTCTACTAGTAACGGAGAGCATGCAAGATCATAAACAACACATATGTAATAACTTGATAATTAACATAACATGGTATTCTCTATCCATCGGATCCCGACAAACACAACATAGAGTATTACGTATAGATGATCTTGATCATGTTAGGCAGCTCACAAGATCCAACAATGAAGCACAATGAGGAGAAGACAACCATCTAGCTACTGCTATGGACCCATAGTCCAGGGGTGAACTACTCACTCATCACTCCGGAGGCGACCATGGCGGTGTAGAGTCCTCCCGGAGATGAATCCCCTCTCCGGCAGGGTGCCGGAGGAGATCTCCGTAATCCCCCGAGATGGGATCGGCGGCGGCGGCGTCTCGGCAAGGTTTTCCGTATCGTGGTTTTTCGCCTCAGGGGTTTCGCGACGGAGGCTTTAAGTAGGCGGAAGGGCAGAGTCGGGGGCCAGACGAGGGGCCCACACCATAGGGCGGCGCGGGCCCCTCCTTGGCCGCGCCGCCTTGTGGTGTCGCCACCTCGTGGCCCCACTTCGTATGCTCTTCGGTCTTCTGGAAGGTTCGTGGCTAAATAGGCCCCTGGGTCTTTGTTTCGTCCAATTCCGAGAATATTTCGTTACTAGGATTTCTAAAACCAAAAACAACAGAAAACAGGAACTGGCACTTCGGCATCTTGTTAATAGGTTAGTTCCAGAAAATGCACGAATATGACATAAAGTGTGCATAAAACATGTAGGTATCATCAATAATATGGCATAGAACATAAGAAATTATCGATACGTCGGAGACGTATCAAGCATCCCCAAGCTTAGTTCTGCTCGTCCCGAGCAGGTAAAACGATAACAAAGATAATTTCTGAAGTGATATGCCATCATAACCTTGATCATACTATTTGTAAACATATGTAGTGAATGCAGCGATCAAAACAATAGTAATGACATGAGTAAACAAGTGAATCATAAAGCAAAGACTTTTCATGAATAGTACTTCAAGACAAGTATTAATAAGTCTTGCATAAGAGTTAACTCATAAAGCAATAAATCAAAGTAAAGGTATTGAAGCAACACAAAGGAAGATTAAGTTTCAGCGGTTGCTTTCAACTTGTAACATGTATATCTCATGGATAATTGTCAACATAGAGTAATATAACAAGTACAATATGCAAGTGTGTAGGAATCAATGCACAGTTCACACAAGTGTTTGCTTCTTGAGGTGGAGAGAGATAGGTGAACTGACTCAACATAAAAGTAAAAAGAATGGTCCTTCAAAGAGGAAAGCATCGATTGCTATATTTGTGCTAGAGCTTTTATTTTGAAAACATGAAACAATTTTGTCAACGGTAGTAATAAAGCATATGAGTTATGTACATTATATCTTACAAGTTGCAAGCCTCATGCATAGTATACTAATAGTGCCCGCACCTTGTCCTAATTAGCTTGGACTACCGGATCTTTGCAATGCACATGTTTTAACCAAGTGTCACAATGGGGTACCTCCATGCCGCCCGTACAAAGGTCTAAGGAGAAAGCTCGCATTTTGGATTTCTTGCTTTTGATTATTCTCAACTTAGACATCCATACCGGGACAACATGGACAACAGATAATGGACTCCTCTTTAATGCATAAGCATGTGGCAACAATTATTATTCTCATATGAGATTGAGGATATATGTCCAAGACTCGAAACTTCCACCATGAATCATGGCTTTAGTTAGCGGCCCAATGCTCTTCTCTAACAATATGCATGCTCCAACCATAAAGGTGGTAGATCTCTCTTACTTCGGACAAGACGGACATGCATAGCAACTCACATGATATTCAACAAAGAATAGTTGATGGCGTCCCCGTAAGCATGGTTATCGCACAACAAGCAACTTAATAAGAGATAAAGTGCATAAGTACATATTCAATACTACAATAGTTTTTAAGCTATTTGTCCCATGAGCTATATATTGCAAAGGTGAATGATGGAATTTTAAAGGTAGCACTCAAGCAATTTACTTTGGAATGGCGGATAAATACCATGTAGTAGGTAGGTATGGTGGACACAAATGGCATAGTGGTTGGCTCAAGTATTTTGGATGCATGAGAAGTATTCCCTCTCGATACAAGGTTTAGGCTAGCAAGGTTATTTGAAACAAACACAAGGATGAACGGTACAGCAAAACTCACATAAAAGACATATTGTAAACATTATAAGACTCCATACCGTCTTCCTTGTTGTTCAAAACTCAATACTAGATGTTATCTAGACTCTAGAGAAACCAAATATGCAAACCAAATTAGCAAGCTCTAAGTATTTCTTCATTAATGGGTGCAAAGTATATGATGCAAGAGCTTAAACATGAGCACAACAATTGCCAAGTATCAAATTATCCAAGACATTTTAGAATTACTACATGTAGTATTTTCCAATTCCAACCATATAACAATTTAACGAAGAAGAAACTTCGCCATGAATACTATGAGTAGAGCCTAAGGACATATTTGTCCATATGCTACAGCGGAGCGTGTCTCTCTCCCATAAAGTGAATGCTAGGATCCATTTTATTCAAACAAAACAAAAAACAAAAACAAACCGACGCTCCAAGCAAAGTACATAAGATGTGACGGAATAAAAATATAGTTTCAGGGGAGGAACCCGATAATGTTGTCGATGAAGAAGGGGATGCCTTGGGCATCCCCAAGCTTAGACGCTTGAGTCTTCTTAAAATATGCAGGGGTGAACCACCGGGGCATCCCCAAGCTTAGAGCTTTCACTCTCCTTGATCATATTGCATCATACTCCTCTCTTGATCCTTGAAAACTTCCTCCACACCAAACTCGAAACAACTCATTAGAGGGTTAGTGCATAATAAAAATTCACATGTTCAGATGTGACACAATCATTCTTAACACTTATGGACATTGCATAAAGCTACTGGACATTAATGGATCAAAGAAATTCATCCAACATAGCGAAAGAGGCAATGCAAAATAAAAGGCAGAATCTGTCAAAACAGAACAGTCCGTAAAGATGGATTTTATTAGGCCACCAGACTTGCTCAAATGAAAATGCTCAAATTGAATGAAAGTTGCGTACATATCTGAGGATCATGCACGTAAATTGGCTTAATTTTCTGAGCTACCTACAGGGAGGTAGACCCAGATTCGTGACAGCAAAGAAATCTGGAACTGCGCAGTAATCCAAATCTAGTACTTACTTTACTATCAAAGACTTTACTTGGCACAACAAAACATAAAACTAAGATAAGGAGAGGTTGCTACAGTAGTAAACAACTTCCAAGACACAAATATAAAACAAAAATACTGGAGTAAAAACATGGGTTGTCTCCCATAAGCGCTTTTCTTTAACACCTTTCAGCTAGGCGCAGAAAGTGTGACTCAAGTGTTATCGAGAGACGAAGCATTGACATTACCTTGGGCTTTACCCTTACCTTTCTTATCCTTACTCTTTGGCTTAGGGAATATATGACTACCCCCGGGTGTAGAGGTGAATTTTATGGTGCCTTCTCTCACGTCTATGATCTGCTCCCAATAATTTCAGCAGGGATCTTCCGAGTGTGATTTGTCCTGTTCCTCGCGCATTCAATGACAAGGTAATCAACGGATATTGTTATCCCAAGAATGGTTGTATGCACACCCGCAGCTATCCCTTTAGGAATTATAACAGAGTTATCAATAAGAGTTATTCCTTCTCCCCCTTCAGTGAATTCCCAAAGTTTCAAAGATTTATGAATCCCCTTAGGCATTAGGCAAAATTCAGTCATAATATCACAATTAGCACGGAGAGTTTGGTTACCTATGACAATTTTAATAGTAGGTTTCCACAATGAAGGTTCAGAGTTCACTAAAACTTGATCAAGACGGTTACGAATGTATCTATAATTTTCATTTAAGCGAGATGCACTTGTCTCAAGAGTATTTAATCTATTATGAATGCTAATAAGGGCTGAATCAAAATTATTAGATGAATCATGTGATGCAACCAACTTCTTTATGGCATTAAAAGCTTGATCCCCATTACAATGGAGGAAATCTCCTACCACTAGAGCATCCAAGGCATATCTATAGCGAATCATAAGACCAAAATAAAAATTACTAAGGAGCAAACTTAGAGTCATTTGAGGTTCAGTTTTACGATAAGAAGTAAAAATTCTAGACCAAGCATCCTTAAAACTTTCCTCATCCCCTTGTTTAAAAGTAAAAACTAATTCCTCAGGTGAAGAAGTAGCCGGTACAGAGCTAGACATGGTAACAAAAGTAACTAAATTTTTTTTGTATTTTTAATATAGAGTGCAAGACAGTAAATAAAGCAAACTAGATGAAGTAAATGCAAGTAAACTAATTTTTTTGTGTTTTTGATATAGAGTGCAAGACAGTAAATAAAGTAAAGCTAACAACTAATTTTTTTGTGTTTTGATATAAGTGCAGCAAACAAAGTAGTAAATAAAATAAAGCAAGACAAAAACAAAGTAAAGAGATTGAGAAGTGGAGACTCCCCTTGCGAGCGTGTCTTGATCTCCCCGGCAACGGCGCCGTAAATTTGCTTGATGCGTGTAGTTGACACGTCCGTTGGGAACCCCAAGAGGAAGGTGTGATGCGCACAGCGGCAAGTTTCCCTCGTAAGAAACCAAGGTTTAATCGAACCAGTAGGGAGTCAAGAAGCACGTTGAAGGTTGATGGCGGCGGGATGTAGTGCGGCGCAACACCGCAGATTCCGGCGCCAACGTGGAACCCGCACAACACAACCAAAGTACTTTGCCCCAACGAAACGAGTGAGGTTGTCAATCTCACCGGCTTGCTGTAACAAAGGGTTAACCGTATTGTGTGGAAGATGATTGTTTGCAGAGAAAACAAGTAAAACAAGTATTGCAGCAGATTTGTATTTCAGTATTAAAAGAATGGACCGGGGTCCACAGCTCACTAGAGGTGTCTCTCCCATAAGATAAAAGCATGTTGGGTGAACAAATTACAATCGGGCAATTGACAAATAGAGAGGGCATAACAATGCACATACATGTCATGATAAGTATAGTGAGATTTAATTGGGCATTACGACAAAGTACATAGACCGCCATCCAACCGCATCTATGCCTAAAAAGTCCACCTTCGAGTTATCGTCCGAACCCCTTCCAAGTATTAAGTTGCAAAGCAACAGACAATTGCATTAAGTATGGTGCGTAATGTAATCAACAACTACATCCTCGGACATAGCGCCAATATTTTATCCCTAGTGGCAACAAGCACAACACAACCTTAGAACTTTCGTCACTCGTCCCGTGTGTCAATGCAGGCATGAACCCACTATCGAGCATAAATACTCCCTCTTGGAGTTAAAAGCAAAAACTTGGCCAGAGCCTCTACTAGTAACGGAGAGCATGCAAGATCATAAACAACACATATGTAATAACTTGATAATTAACATAACATGGTATTCTCTATCCATCGGATCCCGACAAACACAACATAGAGTATTACGGATAGATGATCTTGATCATGTTAGGCAGCTCACAAGATCCAACAATGAAGCACAATGAGGAGAAGACAACCATCTAGCTACTGCTATGGACCCATAGTCCAAGGGTGAACTACTCACTCATCACTCCGGAGGCGACCATGGCGGTGTAGAGTCCTCCGGGAGATGAATCCCCTCTCCGGCAGGGTGCCGGAGAAGATCTCCAGAATCCCCCGAGATGGGATCGGCGGCGGCGGCGTCTCGCAAGGTTTTCCGTATCGTGGTTTTTCGCCTCGGGGTTTCGCGACGGAGGCTTTAAGTAGGCGGAAGGGCAGAGTCGGGGGCCAGACGAGGGGCCCACACCATAGGGCGGCGCGGGCCCCTCCTTGGCCGCGCCGCCTTGTGGTGTCGCCACCTCGTGGCCCCACTTCGTATGCTCTTCGGTCTTCCGGAAGGTTCGTGGCGAAATAGGCCCCCGGGTCTTCGTTTCGTCCAATTCCGAGAATATTTCGTTACTAGGATTTCTGAAACCAAAAAGCGAGAAAACAGAACTGGCACTTCGGCATCTTGTTAATAGGTTAGTTCCAGAAAATGCACGAATATGACATAAAGTGTGCATAAAACATGTAGGTATCATCAATAATATGGCATAGAACATAAGAAATTATCGATACGTCGGAGGCGTATCAACAATCTTCCCACTCCTTCAGGTTCTTCTTGATCATGGATCTCAACAGTTGTGACAATGTTCTATTCACCACTTCAGTTTGACCATCAGTTTGGGGATCACAAGTAGTACTGAAAAGTAGCTTCGTCCCCAGCTTTCTCCAAAGCGTCTTCCAGAAGTAGCTCATAAACTTCACGTCACGATTAGAAACAATAGTCTTCGGGACTCCATGTAGACGTACAATCTCCCTGAAAAACAGGTTAGCAATATGCGACGCATCGTCGCTCTTGTGGCAGGCAATAAAGTATGACATCTTAGAGAATCTATCCACTACCACAAATATAGAATCATGGCCTCTCTTAGTACGCGACAAACCCAACACAAAATCCATACTAATGTCTTCTCATGGTGTAGTAGGTGCCGGTAAAGGAGTATACAAACCGTGAGGCTTCAGCTTGTACTTGGACTTGTTGCAAGTAATGCATCTCTTCACATATCTGTCCACATCCCGCCTCATCTTTGGCCAATAAAAATGGTCAGCTAGCATAAGTAGCGTCTTCTCACGCCCAAAGTGACCGATCAAACCTCCAGCATGAGATTCCTGCAATAAGAGCAAATGCACAGACGAATCTGTAACACATAGTTTGTTAGCTCTAAACAAGAACCCATCATGCATGTGATATTTTTCCCATGCTTTACCTATAGCACACAAGCTATATGGTTCAGCAAAATCATGACCAGTAGCATACAAATCACATAAAATCTCTAAACCAGGAATTTTAACATCAAGTTGAGTTAATAGCATATTCTTCCTAGATAGAGCATCAGCAACAATATTATCTTTTCCCTTCTTATGCTTAATAATGTATGGAAAAGACTCAATGAACTCAACCCACTTACAAAGACGCCTATGCAAGTTAGATTGAGCTTTCAGATATTTTAAACCTTCATGATCAAAATGTATGATAATTTTTTTGGCCACAAATAATGTTGCCAAATCTCAAGAACTCTAATTAAAACATATAAGTGTTTATCATATATTGGATAGTTCAACTTAGCACCAGAAAGTTTCTCAGAAAAATATGCAATTGGACGACCCTCTTGCATCAACACACCACCAATTCTAGTACCACTAGCATCACATTCAATCTCAAATTGCTTATTGAAATCAGGAAGTGCAAGCAACGGTGCAGAAGTTAACAATCTCTTAAGTTCATCAAAAGCATGATCTTGGGCTGCGCCCCACTCAAAGACAACACCCTTTTTAGTCAATTCATTCAAAGGTGCAGCAATAGTAGTAAAATTGGGCACAAATATTCTATAAAACCGAACAAGATGATGGAAACTTGTTATTTGACTCACATTCATGGGAGTAGGCCAATTTTGAATAGCTTCAATTTTAGACACATCTACTTCTACTCCATGCTTAGAGACAACATAACCCAGAAATATGACCTTATCCTTGCAAAATGTGCACTTCTCAAGATTACCATAGAGTTTATTATCACGCAACACTTGCAAAATATGTCGAATGTGTATAGTATGATCAGATTCATTGCGGCTATAGATTAATATGTCATCAAAGTACATAACCACAAACTTGCCAATAAAATCACGCAAAACATGGTTCATCAGTCTCATGAAAGTGCTAGGTGCATTAGTTAATCCAAAAGGCATTACTAACCACTCATATAAACCAAATTTTGATTTAAAGGCTTTTTTCCATTCATCCCCCTCTTTCATCCTAATTTGATGATAACCACTACGCAAATCAATTTTAGAGAAAACAGCAGCACCACTCAATTCATCTAGCATATCCTCTAAACGGGGAATAGGATGACGATATCGAATAGTAATGTTGTTTATCGCTCTACAATCTACACACATGCGCCATGTACCATCTTTCTTAGGAACGAGAATAACAGGAACAACACAATGACTAAGGATTATGTGGATATAACCTTTGTCGAGTAGCGCTTGTACTTGCTTCTGTATCTCATTCGTCTCTTCGGGGTTCGTCCTATATGGCGCCCTATTGGGCAGCGAAGCTTCGGGGATCAAATCAATTTGATGCTCAATACCACGCAATGGTGGTAATCCTGCGGGTACCTCCTCCGGAAACACGTCGCTGAATTCCTGCAAAACACTAGAAACATCAAGAGAAATAGGGGTCATGTTGTTAGAAACCAAAACCTCACCCTTGTACATGAGCACAAGAGGCATAGCTATAGGATCCTCACTAAATTCTCTCATGTCCTCTTTGGTAGCTAATAAGACTAAGGAATTCACTCTCTCACTTTTCGTTATATCACTCACGGTATTACAATTCTCTCGCCTATCTAGAGGTGCATCCTCCAAGTTTACTTCAATTTTCTAACAAGATTCATTGACAATTTGCTGTGGTGATATAGGCTGCAAGTGTATTGTCTTGCCCTTGAACTCCAAGTGATATGTATTGGCACGGCCATTGTGTTGCACAGAACAGGCATAGAGCCATGGCCGACCCAATAGCAGGTGACACACCATCATAGGAACCACATCAAAATCAATGGAATCCTTATACGGTCCAATCTCAAACTCAACACGCACCATGTGGTTTACCTTCATCTCACCATTGTCGCTCAACCACTGAATATAGTATGGATGTGGGTGCGGTAGATACTTCAATTTCGGCTTGGTACACAACTTCTTGCTTGCTAAATTTCGGCAACTCCCACCATCAATAATGACCTTGCAAGCCTTATCAGGACCAACTAAAGCCTTTGTTTGGAACAAATTGCAGCGCTGAGTAGATGCACTTGGCAAAACATTAAGAGCACGATGTGACACAACAATAGTGTGAGCATCAGACGGATATGCATCTACACCATCACTGTCATAGTCATCATCTTCTGGAGCATATGGATCAACATCATCTCCAGTCTCATACTCATTGTCCTCATTGATAATCATGACCTTGCGGTTAGGACAATCTCTCTTGAAGTGACCCTTTCCACCACATGTGTGACAATTCATATCGCGGTTGCAAGCAGTAGACATGCTAGCTAGAACCACTCGTACGTGCAACAGGTTAGGGCTTCTTTGTGTTGGACACATTGGAGACCGGCTTGCTAGATGGAGTAGAATAAGGTGTGGAGCGCGAAGATGACTCTGGCGCCGTAGATGGGGCGCCCTAGACGTGTAGCTCCCGAAACACGACCTTTGATTTGCGCTTCTTCAGCCAACTGTGGTTCAGCTTCTCTTGCATGATGTAGCAACTCATTCATAGTAGTGTAACTGTGATGACGAACAATGCCTTTGATATCATACTTCAAACCATGTAGGAAATGCTGCATTGTCATCTGAATTGATTCACGGACACAGCCACGCTGCATAAGCATCTCCATCTCCATGAAATATTCATCAACAGTCTTCACACCTTGTCTCAATAGGGTCAACTTATCATATATAGATCGCAAATAATTAGTGGGCACGAAACGAGCTTGCATTGCCGCCTTCATAGCACGCCATGTGATAATAGGCAGATCACCATCTTCTTCTCGAGCACGCACCAGTCCATCCCACCAACGCAATGCATAGCCATCAAATTCGAAAGAAGCAAGCTTGATCTTCCTATCTTCAGTATAGTTATGTAAGCGCCATAAATTCTCAATCTTCAGCTCCCAAGTGAGGTATTCTTCAACATCAGCACCTCCTTCAAATTTGGGAATCGAGAACTTTGGCTTACCCAATCCATCTTCTTCATCAAACCAACGACCATGGCGTCCGAGTTCAACAAAGCCACGACCACGGTTACCACGTCCAGCACCACGACCAATTCCAGGTGCTTCATCCTGAAGATCAGGGTCTTCTTCCTTTTGTTCTTGTTGTTGTTGTGTGAGATTGTCAACAGCCAGTTGCAAAACTTGAAGACTGCGCTGGATATTCGTCATTTGATCTTTCATTGTAGTGACGGTCTCATTAGTAGCATCCAGCTTCTGGTAGATCTCCTGAACAGTCCCCCTAACATCATCGTCCTGAGTGCGGAATTCACGTCGCATCTCATTACAAAGAGCTTCATACTCCCTCCATGTCATCACATCAGCAGAATTCTTGTTTTTCTGGTTAACAATTTTCTCCTCACTAGAAGACATGGTTAGTAGGTTAGTGCACTAAATCAAAAATATATGGTGGTACTCTCACAACTCACTCAAAACTGAGAAGAAAAGGAATTCTTACCGCTCCAAGGCGAATTAGTGTTGCTTACCACTTGTAGGGACAACTAGTGCACGGATGTAGCGAAGCAAATATCAAGGGTATAAGAATAAATCACACGAAAAAGCAGCATATATGTGGGGCTGTAGGTAGGCTACCTATTTGCACCAATAACAAGCTCTAGCGCTGACCGTAGACAACCAATATACTCACACAAGTTGATAAATGTGTCAATGCAACTATATGGATGAAAGGTTGCAATACACTCGAGAGACACTAGAAAAGCTCAACGAAACGGGCACGAGATTGCTCAACTACAGGTGCAGAAAAGTAAACTAGACCTTCACTTGAATCTTACTAGAACTTCACTTTTTCTTTTTGGATTTTTTTTTGTAACACACGCAGCTATATGTAGATTTTTTTCTTCTTTTCTATTTTCTCTTGTTTTTGATTTTTATGACTCAACTCCTTGATAACACGGCCAACAGAAATTGCAAAGCACCAAAACCCTAACGAGCAGCCTGTCGAGCGGTAAAACTAGTCTCTTCTGGGGAAGTTCCTAATCACGTATATCGAAAGGCTGTGTCTATGGTTGGGACAAGCACACTGTACGCTATGTGGACTCGGAGAAACAAAACTGAAAACTAGATGATAGCGGAAACACAAACCCTAACAAAACTAGATGGAAGAAAAAGATACGCAAAAACAACTACGAAAAGCAACTTAAACTCGAAATTAGTGCAATCTAAGGCTATGGCAAACTCTAACCCTAACTTTTTATGGATTTTTCTGGATAGGAAAACACTCACAACTCAACTATGGGGTGGATTGTGGATGGCTTACCGAGGAAACACTGAAATCTGATACCAAGATGATAAGGGGTTGCCCGATCTTCTCAGTAAGCACGGGGGTGATGATGATCACGGGATGAACACAACGGAAATAACTTGATGATGAAGTAGATGATAACTTGTATGACTCAACAAGATCTCTCGATTGGTCCCTGTCGCCAATGCAACAGCTCTCAACCCTGCAAGATATTCACGACTCCACACACTTGCGCACGTAGCCGCCGACCACGAAGCAGTAAGTTGCAACCGCCTAATTTCCAATGGAATAGCAGATCACACAAGACTTTCAGGGTATACACAAAATCAATGCAATATGGTGTAGGAATTCGATAGAGTTGCAAAGCAATCAACTATGAACTAGGGTTTATCTTAAACGTGGTCTAAACCTAATTTGGGGCATCCTGGGCACTTATATAGGGGTTCAGGACGACCAGGGTTCGAGAAAATACAAAGATAACCGACCCAGATCGGGATCTGGTCAAGACAGACTCGGACTCGGCCGGCTCAGGAACCGGTCGACCGGGCCTGGGACCGGCCGGTCCGGTTTGGACCGGGCCTGGGGCCGGGTCATGACCGGGGGCACCGAAGTGACAAACAGAACGTCCCCTGCTGGCACCAGTGCAGGATCCGGTTGAAACCGGGCTCACCCGGCGTGGGGGCTAGTTGGACCGGGTCTGGTGCCGGGTCGGCCGGCGTGGCGGCCGGTCAGACCGGGCCTAGCGCTGGGCTGGTCTACTTCTTCTTCTTCTTCTTCCCTCACGCATGCCTCCCGCTCCTCCCTCGCGCGTCCATGGGATGTCTTCATGTCCAGCTCCATGTCCAGCTTCACGTCCCGTTGCTTCTCTTCTCCTCGTGCGATGCTTGCTCCCTCTTCATACCTGATCATACATAAGTAATAGGACTTAGGCAGTATAAAGTTCTCATCGATCAAAGTATCACTTAGGAACAAGTTCACCTGTTGTTTGAGTAGCTTCGCACGAGCCCTTGTAATAGGTCCAATCCTGACTTCATTGAACTTGAGCTTCACAGCAGCATCAACTTCATCTTGCAATGACGGAGGTAGTAGTGTAATAGGGATGTCCTCATCAGTTTTGTTCTGCTGCAGAAAATATATTTTTTTAGTTAAGAGTGTCTTATTCAATGTAACCAAAATATCACATAGGTGACGACAAGACCATTCAAGGTTCTCAACAAAGGATGAGCATTTGCAAGAGAACCTTCTCATGCATGGAGACAATGGCCTAACCAAGAAACTATTTCTATAAAACTCCGGTTTTGATAGCTAGCAATTGAACTATATCGAAACACATATATACATATGGTGTATGAAATGTACAATCAAATAGAAATAAGTATTGCTAATTATTTGCATGCAATGTTGAATTAAGAGCTACTGGGTACAGCCGAGCAATGCTTGTTGCATACATAAAATGTATGCGATACTTGTAGAAAGCATACGGCTGGTTGAAAAAAAAAATGTGCCAGTTGAGATAAATACACACGGTTGCCTAAAAAAATCATGCGATTTTACAAGTGGCTTCCGGTCGGGCGTGAGAAAACCGTTTGTGATAGATCTAGGGTAAGAAAATGTTTGTGATGGCCCATCATATCACAAACGATTATGGAAACAAAATCGTGTGTGGAAATTGAGGCCCCATGGCACATGGTTTATTTAACCTTTTTCGTTGTGGCAGACCATCACTCACCCTTGCATATTAACGATAACATTTACTGTGTGCGACTGGTTATTTTAGCAGTGTGTGAAAGCATGTTCTGTACACTACAGGAATTGCACGAGGTGCCGACGGCCGGCGGCCCTCGGCGTACCACCGCCTCGCCCTCGGCGTACGGTACGCCGACGGGGACCCTCGGCATAGCTCCTCGGGGAAGGTCCGCCTCGGCAGAAGCCAGGTGGCCCTCGGCGTAGAGGAGACCGTCGGCGTAGACGGCGAGGGCCGAGGGCGAGGCCCACCCGTCGGCGTACTAGCCCTCGGCCGGGCGACGTCGATCTGAAGGCCGTTACCGCTACGCCGAGGGTGCGGCCGTCGGCGTACACCGCCACGCGGCGGGCCCTGGCGAGCCGTGGCTCACGCTACGCCGAGCGCCTGGCCGTCGGCGTAGGAGGCCACATGGCGCATCCTGGACGCTCCCCTGGAACACGCTACGCCGAGCGCCTGGCCGTCGGCGTAGGAGGCCACGTGCCGCATCCTGGGCGACCTGTTGCACTCTATGCCGAGCGTCTGCCCGTCGGCGTACCGCTGACCATATGGTCCAGGTCGACGCTATGCCGAGGGTTAACCCGTCGGCGTAGCACTGACCATTTTTTTCTTTTTTTTGCTGGTTTGGTTGTTTCCCAGGATTAGCAGCACATTAAATCACAAATAATTCAACTAGAGTAAATGCAAATAGACATAACATGAAGTTCAAGTCTCATAACATAGTTGCGGATACATAGTAGTAGTCTCATAACATAGCTACAAGTGTCATAGTGTCATAGTGCGGATACATAATAGTGCGGATACATAAGTAGCTACTATGGGACAACTAGAGGAGCTCGTCGCCGCTAGACACCGGCCCGGGCCGATACCTTCCGGTAGAAGCTGCGGAAGAACCACCGGGAGAAGGACCGGGAGAAGTACCGGGAGAAGTACCGGGTGTAGCACCGGGAGAAGGACCACCATGATGAACCGGTGTCATGTCCCTCCCACCACCCTGGTTTCCGGAACATCCCGTTCCCTACACACATGTTCCCGAGATGTTAGCAATTTGCGAGGCAAAGGAAAGCCGTAGTATTCGGTTTGGCGAAGAACTTACCGTTGTTCTCCCATAGTACTCCGCAGCGAAATTTTCCTTCGATGGCATGTTTGGCGCCGGCCCCGGAAAGGGAGGCATCGGCCCTAAATCCGTCTGTCTGTCCAGCTTGATTGCCCACAAACGACGCCTGCAAGATAGTTTACATGTCGGTCTTTGCAGAAATGAAGCATCAAACTAGGGGAAAGTGGGACTTGTCATCATTTGCGAAAACAAAGGTTGGAACTTACATGTATATATGCCATGTACTCCATGAACTGCTGCTGGTGCTGGTTGAAGGCCACCTGATATTCTTGATGAGCGGCCACGTAGGCCGCCTCGAAGTCAGGCTATAATTTCACAAATTCATGTCTCGTTAGCACTTAGCAATGTATGAACGAAAGTCGGAAAGAGGATGGAAATGAGGGAAACTTACGTCGTATGCGGGTTGCCGAGCCCGGCGACGAGGCGGGAGAGGGGGGCTGTCCTTGGTGAGTCCCGCCTTGAGACGCGTGAAGGTCGTGGTGAGGGTATGCTTGACGGCCTTGTTCATCATGGCGAGACGGCCATGCGGCAACCCTCCGGACGACAGGACCAACGACTCCTCGTCGACCTCCGCGCTCATGGGGTCATCCACCTCCGGGTGACGATGCCTCACCATCGCGCAGTAGTTCTCGGCGTCCTCGGCGTAGGTGCCGAAGTACTCAGGGAGCGAGGGCTGAGGCTGCGAGAGATCGGGCCTCTTAAGCCGCATCTTGTTGTATATCTCGAGGTCAGACATCTCCTCCTCGGGTCCTAACGCGGCCCTCTGCATCGCGAAAGGAAATGTTGTGAGTACCAACTTTGAACCTGAAGGAAAATAAAATGTATACATACCGTCTTCCCCTTGTAGCGCTCGTAGCTGAGGTTTCCCCACAAGTGTGTGCCACCGTCGCCTCGGTTCTCCGCGTTCCGCCTCGCCACGGCTGCAAAGTCCTCGTCCATCTTGAGCCACCTCGTCCTAACCATCTCCTCCCATGCCTCGGCATGCGGCTCGGCCCAATCGGGGATAACCTGAAAATGCAATACTCAACTCAATCTAATGCAATCGCAACTTAGCAATGTAGAATCTCATTGACATTTTACTCACCGACATGTAGTCCTCCACCGTCATCTCGTACTCGGCCTTAGCATTCTTACCGACAATGTCCGGCTTATGGACCCTCTCGCCTCTCTCCGCCCGAAGTGACCCGCGGACGTGATCCTTTGGTTGTACCACACCTGCGGTGTCAACCTCTCACAAGTCGCCCGCAAAGTCCTGTTCGCGGCCGTCTCCTCAACCTCGGGCGCCACACGATAAAAACACTTCAATCATGCAAAAAACAATTGTGAGATTCATGAGTTAGAACATTGGGGTCATCAAATATGAACGAAGCTCGAGAAAATATGTCTTACCCAAAACTTTCTCATCACGGCCTCGGCAGCCGTCGGGAAGCCTACGCCAGGGGCACTCTCGTAGTCCGTCCAAGTAGTGGCTAGCTTCTTCTCGCCAGCTGGGACAGTGCCGAGGGGATAGTACTTGCCCGGCCAGAACTTCCTAAGCAAAGCTCCAATCATGCTGCTAGGCAGGCGCCCCTTGACCCCCGGAGGAAATATCCAATTGCTGCACATGAAAATCAAACATTAGCACATGAAAATCAAACATTAGTACATGAAAATCGAAATTGCCAAATTAGTACACTTACTCAGGGCCAGCAGGAATAATAAGGGTCTTCGCCTCATGGGTCTTAGGCTCCTTCCTCTCGTCGGGGACTCTCGCTTCCCCACGAATCTTCGGTGCCTTCGGCCGCCCATCCTCCTCCGGAGTCTCAAACCCGCGGCTAGAGTCCTCCTCGGCTCTAGACTCCGTCTCCGCCTCCTCTCTAGACGTCCCCTCCAAAAAGAACCCGGAAGCAACGTCGCCTGAAGCCGAGGGTGGTGGCTCAAAGTCCGGTCCTCCCCAGCCACCTCCACCTCCACCTCCTCCCAAGCCACCTCCACCTCCACCTCCTCCCAAGCCACCTCCACCTCCACCACCTCGTCCCCGTCCTCGTCCTCGTCCTCCTCCTCCTACCGCAAAGTCCTCGTAACGCGGATTGCGACGCGGTTCCCTCTCACTCCTTCTAACATTGTTCTTGCGTTGTTGCATCTTCTTAAGCAAGCTCGACGAGTCCTCCTTGCCGCCGCTCATATTGTTCAATCACCCGCATTGAGAAAGAGAAAACAATTAAGAAGCATGTTGAAAAATATATAAATAGTAAGCATAAAGACACTAAACAATTAAGAAGCATGTTCAAGAATATATAAATACTAAGCATAAAGATACTAAACAATAAAGAAGCATGTTGAAAAAAATATGCACATGGAAACCATAGGTTTGGAATGAAATAGGCCCCGGATGAGCCGTAGCAGGAGTTTCCAGCGATTCGGACGCTCCGGTGGTTTGTATCTAGGGAAACCCTAGGGGGCGGGGACCCCGCAAATCTACCCCTAGGGTTAGGGTTAGGGTTAGAGTTAGGGTTAGCAATGGACTTTTTTCCTTTGTTTTAGGTCATGTGGTGGCAAGTATGGATCCATGCTATCTAAGGTTTTCCTCCGGTTCACCCCACCGGTGAGTTCTGCCCTATACGTCCAGGACATGCCTAAGTGTCGTCAGCGCATGTGCGTGTAGCCGAAAGACCCCGGGGGTACAACATTAGACAAACAACACCACACCATGCTGGTGGTGGTGTTTTGTTGGAGAAGAACACATGGGTATATATAGGGAGGCGAGGGGCTGAAACGGCGAGAAAAGCTGGCGGGAGAAAATGGCGGGAAAAATTGGCGGGAAAGATTGGGCGGGAGAAATGGGCGGGAAAAAGGAAAAAAAAGATGGATGCTAAGCCGACGGTGCCCCTTGGCATAGGCTAGACAGCTGACGTCATTTTGGCGGGAGGGGCAGGAGGATTCGGCGGGAGAAATTGGCTTCAGCTACGCCGACGGTGGCCCTCGGCATAGGCTTCACGCCGTCAAGGTCCAGTTAGGGCATGGCCGCGGGGCGATGGGACGGGGTCGCACCCTCAACCTATGCCGAGGGCCGCCGATACGCCGAGGGCCACCCTCGGCATAGCCTGTCATGTGCCGAGGGTGGCTATACGCCGAGGGGCGCTTCGAGCAGCTGGGCTGACCGGGCAGTACGCCGACGGCCCCGACATTTGGCCGTCGGCGTACGCCACGGCCGTCGGCGCAGCGCGCCATTCCTGTAGTGGTACTAGTATATCTTTGATCCAGATTAACACATCCTACACAAATACAAGTTAGGCACAAACAAAGTTGAATACAGTCTCTTCATAGCCGAGATGAATCTATCAATACTGATTTGATATGACATATCTTCACATTTTGATATATATTCTTGGTCGAACTTTGAAAATATCGATTTTTATTAAGTTTATAACCGTCACCTATTTAGAGACTGGGGGTGTATCATGTACTGGTAGCACCCAACTAGTTATAGCACTGCAAATCTTCTCAGCACAGCCACCATTGTTTACATCATCACGGAACGCATTGTGGAAGCTGCTCTTATTTGCCATATCATGATTAGGAGCTACGGCCATATCTATTGCGGACTAACGTGCACCTGCATGCATAACTATACATCACCTGAATTTGTATTCAGATACTTCGATAGGGTACATGTAACGTAGTCTGGTTTGCCATACATGCATCTTTCAGCAGAAAATGGCGCCAAACCTTCCAGAGTCTTCTTCCTCATGTCAAGGGTGAGCAACAAAGCATTTTTCGGATCCACTTTGGACAAGAGGTAGACAGCGTCGCTATCATCCATGCTCAGCGTTGGGAAGCCAGCTGATTGAAGGTTCTCTTCCAGAGCATTATTGGTGTCCACACCATCGGAAAGGAGGCCAGAATAATGGCTTGGGCTGTTGACAACACGGATGTCGTTAACATGAACCAAGCTGCCCCTGCGCCAATAGTTGGAATCAATTGGCCTGTTCCATGTGACGATCCTCCAGCCAAGGTACTCGTAGATGTCCTCTTCATCGTCAACGGTCTGGCCCAACGGTAATTCCGAGTCGTAGAGAACCTCTGATTTCGAGACATCTGGTATCTCATAGATTATGCGTCTTCTGCAATACTCCATCTCGACAAGCCTGATCAGGCCATCCGCGCAGACGACATCGCGAAACTGCTGTGGGTAGGAGATCTGTTTGTAAGCGTGATTAGCTGGGAGGAGTTTAGGCAGCGGGATAACACGGAAATCTGCAGGGTCCTCGTTGCTGAAGATGTCGTCGCAGACGAGGATGCCGTTCCAAAGATCGACCCAGGCAATCGCTCCGCCGCCGAGCATGATCACCTTGGCAGGATCGATGGTTACCGGCTTGGGGCCGAGGACGGATGTTCCCAAGACTAGCAGCTTGTAGGTCCAGGTTCCTGATTCGGACCGGAAGAGGTTGAACTCGTATCTCCCCTGTTGGAATGTTAGGCCGAGAGCAACCACGACGATGTGCTCGCCGTCGCTGGAGGGCACGCAGGCGACTGAAGCTAAGGCCGTCATCTTCGATAGACGGCAATCTGTGCCGGCCGGGAGCAGATCGAGCGACGGCAGGTGGTCCGGCCTGGCCCTGTAGATGAAGTAGTCGGTTGCGGTCTCGATGCCGCGCCTGAGGGAGAGGCTGAGGAGAGCGAGGTCCTTCTCCGAGTGGACGACGCGGGGCTCCGTGACGAAGTCCTCCTTCTTCAGGTCCGGGCAGTGGACGGTGAAGTAGGACACGGCCGGCGGCTCGGCGACGAAAAAGGAGACCGTGATTTGCTTTCCTGTGCTAGTGTAGGCTTCTGCTTTGGTCGTGTTGTGGGGGGAATAATCGGAGATGTAGCCCAACGTGTCGAGGAGGATCCAGGCGGGGCGGGCGGCATCGGTGGCCGGTAGGGCGGGAGGTTGGAAGGAGGCGGCGTAAACCCCCATGGAGGTCGATCAATTGGTCGTCGGCGGCGGAGAGGGTTTGGGGATTAGGGTTCTCTCTCAATTTCGGCGGGTGGGGTCGAACTTGGACTACACAAAGTAATAGTACGAGTACTTAACGAAATGAACTGTGGCTGCTTCCGGAAATCTGGAGTACGAGTTACCGTAATAGTCCGATTACTTAACGTACTCAACTGTGACTTCACACCGTAATATTGGACGCGCTTGAGCTCGCGCGGTGAGTCCGTCTGCCGCACGTTATCGAGTTGCTGGAACACCGAAACGCCGGAATGTTCTGGGTTCGTCGAACGATATTTGGTCGACCCAGATTTTTCTACTAGTAACTTTTTGCATGCTAACCAGGTATAAAGGTTAGGTGACCTAGCGTTGTACGTGTAATATGGAGTGCTGGTAACTCGCTTAGGACCGGTAGATCTCGGGCGTTGCGTAGGATTTCCACTTGTAATCTAAATATCACCCTGATCATCCGGCCCATTCGCATGCGCTCAAGTTTAGAGTTCATTGTCTATATGTAATGTATAAATTATTGTACGAGCTGATTAACTAAGGCAGCAAACTAATACATATAAGCCTTACACATGACAAATCCATATATACTTCACAGAGCTAGGGACACATGCATGATTTACAACTGTAAACGCACGTGTTAGAACGTACATGACATTGATGGATCCAACAATCATGTAGTTGCTAGGCTTCATCCACTACGGGAAAAATAGGCGTTGCCGTGCATCCTTTCTTTGCCGTGTGTTCCCGCACGGCAAAGATTTCTTTGCCGTGCGCACAGATAAAAACGCACGGCAAAGATCTTGGCCACGGGAAAGATAGACACGAGCGCACGGCAAAGATACGATTCACGGCAATGACGGAAGAAGCCGCACGGCAAAGAAATGTACACGGCAAAGGCCCAACACACCGCACGGCAAAGATTCGGTGCACGGTAAAGGCGTTAGGCATTGCCGTGTAACATTGGCGCACGGCAAAGCAGCCTTTGCCTAGTGTTTTTAACAAACGCACGGCAAAGCAGCCTTTGCCTAGTGTAAGCGCACGGCAAAGATGTAAAAACTGGATTTCTTCTCATCTCAAAAGATGTGGCGTGGTATAGTTATCAACAAACAAACACTTAGCCCAGTGGCAAGGTCGCATGCTTTCCCTACTATGCGTCCTAGGTTCGATTCCCGGATCGACCAACCAATTTGGGCCTTTTTTAGATAAAACATGTTTGGCACACGGCAAAGAAGCGACCTTTGCCGTGCGGCATCGCACGGCAAAGCCTTTGCCGTGCAACGTTGGCGAGTCACACGGCAAAGAAGCCTTTGCCGTCGATGGCATTGCCGTGCGATCTTTGCCGTGTGTTCCCGCACGGCAAAGCCTTTGCCGTGCATATAGTGCCCTTTGCCGTGCAAATAGTTGCACGGCAAAGAAAGTTTTTCCCGTAGTGATCATACATGCCAGACCATACCAATGAGTCATGGCTCGCTTTGTCAAATAAAAGGAAGTTGGAATTGCAGTATTATTTTGTTAAAATTATATATTTTGATGTGTTGTGGTTTTAGACATATATTTAAGAAAACTTTGGACGTTAGAGATTTGTTTTATTAGGAACCTATTTGGGGTTATTTAAAATAAAGCTGAATTATTATAAGATGAAGAATGTGCTCGTGGATCCTATGATGTACCTAAATAACACATGCTATCCTTCAACAAGGCACACTATGCGGTGTTGATATACACACGGACATTCATATTTAATTTTACAAGAATGCAGAGTTGTGACGAGGATACTCTCTAAACCCTCACTACACAAATTTAGGTTATATATAGTTTTCTGCATTATAGCTCATTATATCTTAGATGTCATTCAAATCCCTTTCTCACCTTATTTGATGCTTTGAGATTTTTTAATATTCTACATCGATTAGACACTAAAATTTAGCTAGTGACTTATTATTCAGAAATCACATATGGATTAATAATATTTTTGTGTTCAAATCTAAATATAAAATCTCTATTATAAACGCTAATACCGCTAGCGAGAGTCTGGACAATAGATGAAATTTATCGACTCGTATATGTTGGTAGAAAGATACTTTATCAACAAGAGAGAGGACGAGCTTCATTCTCCGAAAATTCATTGCAGCAGGAGATGTAGAAGGACTAAGGGGTAATGTCGGCCACAAAATGATAAAGGGGATAAGAGTGGGGGTTAGAGCTTAGTAACGATTTAGCCGAGAACCTAGTATACATGCCAACTTAGTTGTTGAGCTAAGCAAATGAGGTGAGCCATCGTAGTGACCCGCCCTTGAAAAAATCGACAACTGGTTTTACCACGGGTGTGGCATTTTGGAGACCGAGCTACATGTAGCTCTTTATTTTCAAACACCTCAAATATATATATGAAAATTTCAAAAAATCTGAATCAAAATTCTAGAGGTAGGCAATGACGTACGCTACAATGGTGTTAAATCTCAATCCAAACTAATTTATATTCTAGGCTACACAAAATTGACAAATTTTATAGTCTTGCAATATACTATTCACTATAAAATTTGTCAGATTTTTTTCGTAGCCTTGAATATTAAGTAGTTTTTATTGAGATTTTACACCATTATAGTATACATCATTAAATATCCGTAGAATTTTGATTCTTATTTTTGAAACTTTGAAACATGAATTCAAGTGTTTGTAAATAAAAGGCTACATGTAGCTCGGCCTCCCACCCACTTCTTTCTTAGACACCTTCAGTCTACATCCGCCACGAATCTAGCCCGCCTTGGCAAGGGTTGCTATTTAATATATGTATTTTTGTACTATTTTGTCTATGTGTTGCTCTCCCGGTAATTTAACATCCTATGTATTGGTGCCTATTCTTTCTATCATGACGAACATTAGGAATATTATAAAAGTGGTTCTTAAATTATATTTGTTCGATTGTAGCACTCTCTCACGAGTAGACATGAGGATGACGATGCTGAACTCTGATCGAGTCAATTACTCACTTTTCGGGTTAGGAAAAGGGGAGTCAAATCCACCGGAACAAAAGAAACGAATGAATCAATGTATACCATCTCCGAACGAATGAATGAACAAGTCCTATTGCTATATGTACACAAAGAACGAATGAACCAACGATCAACGCCTACGAGGCTACGACTATAGGGTGTGGAGCAACTTAGAAACAAATCGCGCACACGGGTCAACCTGCAAGAACTCTGCACTAGATCAAGTTCTCCAATAAATCGAGCTAGACGAAGAGCTGGAGCAGAACGGGCGGCGCCTGCGCCACGGCGCCGGCCTCCTCACGGTGCCTGCGCATGTGTCCCCCGAGCGCCTGCCCCATCTCGAAGCTGAGCCCGCAGACGTGGCACTGGTGCACTGCTGCCGGCTTCTGGTCGTCTGAAGAAGTGGTCTTCTTTGGCTTGACGGAGTAGTGGTCTCCGGCGAGGGCGAGCGCGAGGCCGTGGCGGCCGCGGAGGTGGCTGGTCCGGTGCCCGCCGAGCGCCTGGAACGTGGGGAAGGAGCGGCCGCACGTCTTGCACGTGAATTCTCCGCCGGCAGCGCCCTCTGCACCTCCTGCCGCGGCGGCGCGCCTCAGCTTCTTCTTGCGCTCGGCCACGGCGCCGAGGGAGAGGGAGAGGGAAAGAGGCGCCTGATCTCTGTAGTGGCTCATCGAGGAAACCATGGGTGCGCGCCTGATCTCTGTAGCACGTACGAGTGAAACGGTGAACGCGCGAGGAGATGAGCTTGATTCAGGAGAAATCGAAGATGGTGGCAGTTTGATGTGGCTTGGTGTGTGCATGTCCGGCCTTTTATAGTCGGCAGGCGAGTAGCAGCCATCTCAGGTGGTCTCACGTGTAGACCACGTCGGTGTTGACGTCGTCGAGGGCTGGAGGTACGTCGAGGCAACGCGTCCCGATCGGCGGTTTGAACAGGGCGATCGAGCAGAACCTTCTTCTCATCTTGGGTTTACTTGCTCGACATCGACAGGGACTGGAACACGCGCTTCAGCTGGTGGATGGAAGGGCCCACGAAATGGGACGGAAGCTCACGGTGTTAAGTAAGCAAACCAACGTTGTCGTTTGCTCGTATGATATTACTAGTACAGGTGAAATGTTTGCTTGACGTTGACGCGTCGGTCAGACCAGTCTTGCGCCCGAAGAATGAGAGTAATATATACACACGATTCAACACATTTCCGTTTTTGGACTTGGCTCCTGTTCTGAAAGGTGAAAATGGCTTCGTGTTTTCACCTGGATGCATGTGGTGCTGAATCTTCTTCGTAATGCCTAGAGATGACGCGCTCGTCAACGTCGCCTGATTTATGGCTAGAGATCACGAACACGCGTCTATGCGCTCACCAAAATGGCACTACTCCTTAGGGCAATGTTTCATACACGAGTAGTAAATTTCGTGGAACCGCCACAACTGTCAACTGGGGCAGTCATTGCACATTTGAACGTGCTTTGTTGAAGTGTACTTCAAAAACAACATGAATGGAGGGACTCTAGGGTTTGTTTGGAGTATTTAATTTGCTGCACTACATTAACTGTAAATATTTTTTGGAAATGTGCCTTAAGAACTAGGATGGAGGGGGTATTTAGAGTACTTAAATTTATTTGGTCGTTAGAACATTATGTTTCCAGTAACATACGAGAGATTTGAGTTGAAAATAGAGAAAAACAATTAAAATAACTAGGCCAGACAAAATACGTCGGGTAGCTGGAAGATGACCTTAAATGAACAGCTTAACAAGCCGCCGGTCCAGCCAGGACGACATAATCCATGAAAGAGACTGTTGACTGATAAACAAATCAGTTGGCCAGTTACCAAATGGTGAGGCACGCTGAAGCCTGGATCCAGCTAACTCGGCTGTGACCTTTGCGTCCGCGCCGAGTATAGCTTGCTCTCGAGGGCACATTGCGCCGTGTGAAGCTGGCCAATGATCGAGGTGTCCGCGCGAAGAATGGAATAGATATCTCGTGCCCTTTTCTCACGCCCGGACGTACGGCCTTTTTCCGTCCGAACCAGCTACACCAGCTAGATATATATTATACCTACTTTGTACCAGCTACACCAACGGCCTTTTTCAGGTAGCGACCGAACAGGCTTCGTGTACGTCTCTCTCCGTCTTGCGCGCTCTCTGGATCGATTGCGCCGTCGCATGCAAGATCAAGTCACACTGAGCGCGGTTGCCCACGGCCCACCGTATGTTCACGCGACGATCCCACACAGTGATGCCGACCTGCCCTAGTATATGCAACTTCCTACCATAGCATATGCATGCAACTTTTCCATCGAATATGTGGCGAAATGGATGCTGCCAACAAGTACAGCTTTCGAAGACTACTACATGCTTCTTCCGTCCTTAAATAAGTAGATGTTTAACCACAAACTTTGTCCAAAAAATATAGTTCTAGTACTTTTAATGCACTTTAATGTAATAAAATTGCTTCTCTCTCATCAAACCCAATAATATTGAACACATGTTATCTTTATTTTTTTCATGGGCATAGCTTTTTGGAGGTAAAAGAATTAAAAAGAAGAAAGGTATGTGTTTGCATCTTTCCAGTGCAATTGTCTCTCTATTTTATAATCTATCTTGAAACCCGCACGTTCACGTGAGTACTCCACATCGAATAATAGTGTTATTAAGGACGGCTGGCACTTGCATCTTTGATACCTTTCCACATCGGTAATCCCAATAGCCTAATCCTAATATAAATTTTGGCAGAAAGAAGATTGAAACTTAGAAATGAGGCTATAAATTCAAGAGAAGGTTTACGAATAGCAATTTAAAGTCAAGTTTGGCCAACACATCAGTACGACTACCAATAAACAACTTGGCTTCATGGACTAATAGATCAAATAAACTGTCTGAACGGTGCGGGCACCTCCATCACATCCAATTTGTAGATCAATTGCGGCTTCTCCATCACCAACAACCAATAAGGACGCCCCTTTACTCTCGGCCTTGGCCTTCTGTTGTCGATTGGGCCAGAGCGACCGACCGAGGCCAACGAGAAGGGATCAGTACCATCTTCCATAACGCCAGCTCCATTGAGACTGAGCCGGACCTTGTCCCATTTCTTTACACTTTGAAATTCTTGAAGCAATGCATTAAGGCTAAATAATTGTCGTCCTCGTTATCACCCTTGTATGCGGCGAGCATGTCATGTATCTAGCAAATAGGATGGCAATGCATCAATATGAGCATGTTGAATTGACATGTGCACAACATGAGAGGCACCTACGTGCTCCACCATGGACTTTCCACTCTCCTTCCTCACCTTGATCGTGTCAAAGTGGCCATGAAATTAATTTGTTGCACACATCCATGATGGTACCCTCCCGGATGCGACATGGCTGACTCATTGCACATCATGTGGGATCAAAGCTTCATGCACAAGTTGCTTCCACTCATTGAATTGGTCGAAGATGCGCTTGTAGTACTTGCCGGAGGTTTGGTTGTCGTCGGTGATGGGGTCTTGGCTCACCACTGTCCATGCCTCGATGATGCACTTATCCTCCAATGACTTCCACCTTGGACCGCATGTGCCAGCCTTCCACTTCCTTGATACGTCTCCAACGTATCGATAATTTCTTGTGTTCCATGCCACATTATTGATGTTATCTACATGTTATATGCACACTTTATGTCATATTCGTGCATTTTCTGGAACTAACCTATTAACAAGATGCCGAAGTGCCGGTTCTCGTTTTCTGCTGTTTTTGGTTTCAGAAATCCTAGTAACGAAATATTCTCGGAATCGGACGAAATCAACGCCCGGGTTCCTATTTTACCCGGAAGCATCCAGAACACACGAGAACCGCCGGAGAAGGGGGCAGGGCCACCACACCACACCCCGGCGCGGCCAAGGGGGCGCGCCCCCTAGGGTGTGGGCCCCCCGAAGCCCTCCCGCGCCGCCTCTCCGCCTATATAAAGCCCCTGACCTAAAAACCTCGGGGCGTTCGACGAAAACCACAGAAACCTTCCAGAGCCGCCGCCATCGCGAAGCCAAGATCTGGGGGACAGGAGTCTCTGTTCCGGCACCCTGCCGGAGCGGGGAAGTGCCCCCGAAAGGCTTCTCCATCGACACCGCTGCCATCTCCACCGCCATCTTCATCACCGCTGCTGCTCCCATGAGGAGGGAGTAGTTCTCCATCGAGGCTCGGGGCTGTACCGGTAGCTATGTGGTTCATCTCTCTCCTATGTGCTTCAATACAATAATCTCATGAGCTGCCTTACATGATTGAGATTCATATGATGATGCTTGTAATCTAGATGTCATTATGCTAGTCAAGTGAGTTTTACTTATGTGATCTCCGGAGACTCCTTGTCCCACGTGTGTAAAGGTGACGAGTGTGTGCACCGTGTGGGTCTCTTAGGCCATATTTCACGGAATACTTATTCACTGTTGAATGGCATAGTGAGGTGCTTATTTATATCTCTTTATGATTGCAATGTGTTTGTATCACAATTTATCTATGTGCTACTCTAGTGATGTGTTATTAAAGTAGTTTTATTCCTCCCGCACGTGTGCAAAGGTGACAGTGTGTGCACCGTGTTAGTACTTGGTTTATGCTATGATCATGATCTCTTGTAGATTGCGAAGTTAACTATTGCTATGATAATATTGATGTGATCTATTCCTCCTACATATGCATGAAGGTGACAAGTGTGCATGCTATGCTAGTACTTGGTTTAGTCTTTTGATCTATCTTACACTAAAGGTTACTAAAATATGAGCATTATTGTGGAGCTTGTTAACTCCGGCATTGAGGGTTCGTGTAATCCTACGCAATGTGTTCATCATCCAACAAAAGTGTAGAGTATGCATTTATCTATTCTGTTATGTGATCAATGTTGAGAGTGTCCACTAGTGAAAGTCTAATCCCTAGGCCTTGTTCCTAAATATCGCTATCGCTGCTTGTTTCACTGTTTTACTGCGTTACTACTGCTGCGTTACTACTGCTTGTTTACTATTCTGGGCAAAGCACTTTTCTGGTGTCGTTGCTACCACTTATTCATACCACCTGTATTTCACTATCTCTTCGCCGAACTAGTGCACCTATTGGGTGTGTTGGGGACACAAGAGACTTCTTGCT
>NW_025900763.1:0-15821 GCF_022539505.1 Lolium rigidum | reverse complement strand
ATCCATGAGATATACATGTTATAAGTTGAAAGCAACCGCTGAAACTTAATCTTCCTTTGTGTTGCTTCAATACCTTTACTTTGATTTATTGCTTTATGAGTTAACTCTTATGCAAGACTTATTGATGCTTGTCTTGAAGTACTATTCATGAAAAGTCTTTGCTTTATGATTCAGTTGTTTACTCATGTCATTACCATTGTTTTGATCGCTGCATTCATTACATATGTTTACAATAGTATGATCAAGGTTATGATGGCATGTCACTCCCGAAATTATCTTTGTTATCGTTTACCTGCTCGGGACGAGCAGGAACTAAGCTTGGGGATGCTGATACGTCTCCGACGTATCGATAATTTCTTATGTTCCATGCCACATTATTGATGATATCTACATGTTTTGTACACATTATATGTCGTATTTATGCATTTTCCGGCACTAACCTATTAACGAGATGCCGAAGAGCCGATTCTTTGTTTACTTGCTGTTTTTGGTTTCAGAAATCCTAGTAAGGAAATATTCTCGGAATTGGACGAAATCAACGCCCGGGGTCCTATTTTTGCACGAAGCTTCCGGAAGACCGAGGGGAAAGGAAGTAGGGCCACGAGGCGCCGACACAACGAGGGCGGCGCGGCCCGGCCCTTGGCCGCGCGGCCCTGGTGTGTGGGGCCCTCGTGTGGCCCCCGCGTTGCCCTTCCGCCTACTTAAAGCCTTCGTCGCGAAACACCCGATGCAGAGAGCCACGATACGGAAAACCTTCCCGAGACGCCGCCGCCGCCAATCCCATCTCGGGGGATTCGGGAGATCGCCTGCGGCACCTGCTCGGAGAGGGGAATCATCTCCTAGAGGACTCTTCACCGCCATGGTCGCCTCCGGAGTGATGAGTGAGTAGTTCACCCCTGGACTATGGGTTCATAGCGAGTAGCTAGATGGTTGTCTTCTCCTCATGTGCTTCATTGTCGGATCTTGTGAGCTGCCTAACATGATCAAGATCATCTATCCGTAATTCTATATGTTGTGTTTGTCGGGATCCGATGGATAGAGAATACTATGTTATGTTGATTATCAATCTATTACCTATGTGTTGTTTATGATCTTGCATGCTCTCCGTTATTAGTAGAGGCTCGGCCAAGTTTTTGCTCTTAACTCCAAGAGGGAGTATTTATGCTCGATAGTGGGTTCATGCCTCCATTAAATGCAGGACGGTGACGGAAAGTTCTAAGGTTGTGGATGTCTTGTTGCCACTAGGGATAAAACATTGATGCTATGTCCGAGGATGTAGTTATTGATTACATTACGCACCATACTTAATGCAATTGTCTATTGTTTTGCAACTTAATGTCGGAAGGGGTTCGGATGATAACCTCGAAGGTGGACTTTTAGGCATAGATGCATGTCTGGATAGCGGTCTATGTACTTTGTCGTAATGCCCAATTAAATCTCACAATATTCATCATATCATGTATGTGCATTGTCATGCCCTCTCTATTTGTCAATTGCCCGACTGTAATTTGTTCACCCAACATGCTATTTATCTTATGGGAGAGACACCTCTAGTGAACTGTGGACCCCGGTCCATTCTTTACATACGAAATACAAATCTGCTGCAATTGTTCTTTCTTGTTTTCTCGCAAACAATCATCATCCACACTATACATCTAATCCTTTGTTACAGCAAGCCGGTGAGATTGACAACCTCACTTGTTTCGTTGGGGAAAAGTACTTTGGTTGTGTTGTGCGGGTTCCACGTTGGCGCCGGAATCCTGGTGTTGCGCCGCACTACATCCCGCCGCCATCAACCTTCAACGTGCTTCTTGGCTCCTCCTGGTTCGATAAACCTTGGTTTCTTTCTGAGGGAAAACTTGCTGTTGTGCGCATCATACCTTCCTCTTGGGGTTCCCAACGAACGTGTGAGTTACACGCCATCACTCGTCTTGTCTGAAGTAAGGGCGGTTTTCACAATCAAATGGTTTGAGTATGCATACTGTTAGAGAAGAGCATTGGGCCGCTAACTAAAGCCATGATTCATGGTGGAAGTTTCAGTGTGGACAGCTAATCCTCAATCTCTTATGAGAATATTAATTGTTGTTGAATGCTTATGCATTAAAGAGGAGTCCATTATCTCGTTGTCTATGTTGTCCCGGTATGGATGTCTAAGTTGAGAATAATCAAAAGCGAGAAATCCAATGCGAGCTTTCTCCTTAGACCTTTGTACGGGCGGCATAGAGGTACCCCTTTGTGACACTTGGTTGAAACATATGCTATGCAATGATAATCAGTGTTAACCCAAGCTAATTAGGACAAGGTGCGAGCACTATTAGTATACTATGCATGAGGCTTGCAACTTATAAGATATCTTATACATAACTCATATCCTTTATTACTACCATTGACAAAATTGTTTCTTGTTTTCAAAATGAAAAGCTCTAGCACAAATATAGTAATCAATGCTTCCCTCTGCGAAGGGCCTATCTTTTACTTTATTGTTGAGTCAGTTTGCCTATTCTTTCTATCTTAGAAGCAAACACTTGTATCAACTGTGTGCATTGATTCTTACATGTTTACTTATTGCACTTGTTATATTACTTTGTGTTGACAATTATCCATGAGATATACATGTTGAAGTTGAAAGCAACCACTGAAACTTTATCTTCCTTTGTGTTGCTTCAATGCTTTTACTTCGAATTTATTGCTTTATGAGTAACTCTTATGCAAGTCTTATTTATGCTTGTCTTGAAAGTATTATTCATGAAAAGTCTTTGTTATATGATTCATTAGTTTACTCATTATCTTCATCATTGCTTCGAATCGCTGCATTCATCTCATATGCTTTACAATAGTATGATCAAGATTATGATATCATGTCACTTCAGAAATTATCTTTGTTATCGTTTACCTACTCGAGGGCGAGTAGGAACTAAGCTTGGGGATGCTTGATACGTCTCAAACGTATCTATAATTTCTTATGTTCCATGCTACTTTTATGATGATACTCACATGTTTTATACACATTATATGTCATATTTATGCATTTTCCGGCACTAACCTATTGACGAGATGCCGAAGAGCCAGTTGTTGTTTTCTGCTGTTTTTGGTTTCAGAAATCCTAGTAAGGAAATATTCTCGGAATTGGACGAAATCAACGCCCAGGGTTCTATTTTTGCACGAAGCTTCCAGAAGACCGAAGGAGTCACGAAGTGGGGCCTCGAGGCGCCGCCACAACAGGGCGGCGCAGCCAGCAAGGGGCCCGCGCGGCCCTGTTGTGTGGGGCCCCCGTGGCGCCTCTTGACCTGCCCTTCCGCCTACTTAAAGCCTCCGTCGCAAAACCCCCAGTTCCGAGAGCCACGATACGGAAAACCTTCCAGAGACACCGCCGCCGCCAATCCCATCTCGGGGGATGCAGGAGATCGCCTCCGGCACCCTGCCGGAGAGGGGAATCATCTCCCGGAGGTCTCTTCATCACCATGATCGCCTCCGGATCGATGTGTGAGTAGTTCACCCCTGGACTATGGGTCCATAGCAGTAGCAAGATGGTCGTCTTCTCCCCATTGTGCTATCATGTTAGATCTTGTGAGCTACCTATCATGATCAAGATCATCTATTTGTAATCCTTCATGTTGTGTTTGTTGGGATCCGATGAATATTGAATACTATGTCAAGTTGATTATCAATCTATCATATATGTTATTTATGTTCTTGCATGCTCTCCGTTGCTAGTAGAGGCTCTGGCCAAGTTGATACTTGTGACTCCAAGAGGGAGTATTTATGCTCGATAGTGGGTTCATGCCTCCATTAAATCTGGGACAGTGACAGAAAGTTCTAAGGTTGTGGATGTGTTGTTGCCACTAGGGATAAAACATCGATGCTTTGTCTAAGGATACTAGATGTTGCCCCGCGCGTTGCTGCGAGAATATATTGATATATCTTTGGAGAATCGGTAAGGTAAAAGTAATAATGCACAATCAGTAACGGTGGATATCAGTCAAGGTTAAAGTATATTATGTCGCTAAGCACTTTGTGGAAAATTGCAATGAGTCTCTTTTTTTTGAATTTAAGAATTAGAAACAACACTAACAAATGTAGTACAAAAAATAAGTTTATTTAGTAAATATCATACAAATTTCAGATATGCAATGCTCACCCTAACAGTTTGACAGTTACCAAAACATAAAGGTTCATGTTGTAAATTTAGTCTACAAAAAAATCTTGGATATGCTAAATCCCTATATCGATGCATCATGGGGCAAGGTAACATAATCAATGCACCATCAGGGAAAGGATGCTGAAAATCAAGCAATGAATAACTCAATTCGTTCAACTCCGAAAAGAGAGCACTTGGAATATATGTTTAGACCAGATTACTCTCACGTGACAAATAAGTAGTTCATAGTGTCTACCTCACACCTTGATTTGAATCTTTGTGAATAGGAAAGAGAACATTGCCATTGGCAGTCTGCGAATGAGTGAAACAAATAAGAAAAAAACATAGAGAAGATGGAATATAAGAAAAAATGATAGTGTATTCAGTATCCGGACTTTATGAGCCACAATAATACTTAATTTCTGCATTCCACTTCACTGCATTGTCAAATACAATATTATGGAAAAAAATAGAAATGGTCACAGAGTATCCAATATACGACTTGTCTTTTTTTTCTTTAACAAACATGATAGGAAAAAAAGAAAAGAAAAGTACACATAGGTGTAACCGTTGTTGCCACCACCGCATCCATGATCAGAATCACACATTCACATTGCGTCTCTAGAAGCATGTCCCACATCAAATTAATGAAAGGTCAAATTAACATTTGCAATGCTACTACAGAACGGAGAAATATGTAATAGACCTGTATCAGTAAGGTGATTTATGGTAGCCTTGGATGCTACCTAGGAATCGCCACTTCACACGTCCAGCCTGATATAGTGATGTGGGTTTCAGTCTTCGTTCTAGTGCTGGTATGCGACATTGGATACGGAGTACCTGATTTAGGACGATTTGAGCGCGGCAGAGAGAGAGTTATGGAGACGGAGGAGCATGGCTCCGGCGACGTGCAGGCGAGGCCTCGATGGGTGTCATTGCCGCTCCTGAATGTTGGTGTGCTGAAGATCAATGAAAAACAAAATCAGATGACGTTAAAAGCAAAGAAATTATATCGCATATAAAACATCCGATCTAAATTTAGCCGAGGTTAAAATATTGAAGAGTAGATCACATATATACAACACCCAGATCGAAATTTAGCGGAGTAGTTAGGAGAGGAAGAGAAAAACATTGAAGACCTGTACTGGAGAGCGATGTGAGCAAGGTCAAGGTGGAGCTCGGGTTTAAATCGGTGGGAAATCTGCACGAGCTCTTCATATGCCTCGCGGAAATTGAAGACGCCCACCCGTACGTTTCTTGTTCCTCGCGGCGATTGAGGGAGAAGAGATCGTGCGCCATCTCGGGAATTAACTCGCCGCGATTTGTGGATAAAAGATCGTGCGCCATCTGGGCAATTAAATAGAAGAGGAAGCGGAAATGCGGCCTGCAGATGGTTGTTAGTTTTTCGGTGGAGGAGAAATAACAGTGGTGCATTGAAGAGGATGGAGTAATGGGCTGCATTTTGTCTGCATGAAGTAATGGGCTGTATTTTGATGAATAGTGAAACGGAAGCAAACATAATTAGGATAACCAATGACAGAAAACGAACCACCAGCAAACGCATGCGTGTCTGTCTCGCGAGTAGATAGGTGAAAACTTGTAATCCAGTGACGTGGCTCGCTGTGAGACCAGCAAAATGGGGCCAATTATTAAGAAAGAGAAGATTTGTGTTGATTACATTACGCACCATACTTAATGCAATTGTCTGTTGTTTACAACTTAATACTGGAAGGGGTTCGGATGATAACCTGAAGGTGGACTTTTTAGGCATAGATGCATGCTGGATAGCGGTCTATGTACTTTGTCGTAATGCCCTGATTGAATCTCATAGTACTCATCATGATATATATATGTGCATTGTTATGCCTTCTTTATTTGTCAATTGCCCAACTGTAATTTGTTCACCCAACATCTGCTATCTTATGGGAGAGACACCGCTAGTGAACTGTGGACCCCGGTCCTATTCTTTACATCTGAAATACAAACTACTGCAATTGTTCTTTACTGTTCTTCGCAAACAACCATCATCATCCACACTATACATCTAATCCTTAGTTTACAGCAAGCCGGTAAGATTGACAACCTCGCTGTTACGTTGGGGCAAAGTTCTGTGATTGTGTTGTGCAGGTTCCACGTTGGCGCCGGAATCCCTGGTGTTGCGCCGCACTACACTCCGCCGCCATCAACCTTCAACGTGCTTCTTGGCTCCTACTGGTTCGATAACCTTGGTTTCTTACTGAGGGAAAACTTGCTGCTGTGCGCATCACACCTTCCTCTTGGGGTTCCCAACGGACGTGTCATCTACGCGCATCAGTACTCACCTGTTTCAGCTGGGGTTTCTTCCTTCCCGGGCCGATACGTCCTTGTTCATCTTTAATCAGCGTGGTGTTCAAGTTTTCATGTTGGTTTATGTTGACGACATTGTCATTGCTGGTTCCACTACTGCTGTTGTTGAGGGTCTTGTTCGCTCTCTGTCTGCCACTTTTCCTATCAAGGATCTTAGAGTTCTGGAATATTTCCTTGGATTGGAAGCGTCGTACAATTCCGGGGGCATGACACTTATGCAGCGCAAGTATGCGCTAGACTTGTTGCATCGGGTTCATATGGAGAATTGCTCGAGATACTGGTGCACTTCTTGGTCCAGAGGATTCTTTCAGATATCGCAGTGTTGTTGGTAGTCTACAGTATTTGACTCTCACACGTCCAGATATATCTTTTGCTGTCAACAAGATTTGCCAGTTCTTGTCTCAACCCACTGAAGTACATTGGGAGGCTGTAAAACGTATCCTTTGTTATGTCAAGGGAACATTGGATACAGGGCTTCGCATTAGGAGGTCACTGCAGCAGAGTGTTAGTATTTTTACTGATGCAGATTGGGCTCGAGATGTTGATGATCGACGCTCTACGAGTGGTTTTGCAGTGTTCATGGGTCCGAACCTTATTTCATGGAGTTCGAAGAAGCAGCCCACGGTTTCCAGATCTAGCACTGAGGCAGAGTATAAGGCTCTTGCAAATGGAGCAGCCGAAGCTATGTGGGTTTGTTCATTGCTTCGAGAACTTGGTGTTACCCAGCGGCAAGCTCCGATTTTATGGTGTGATAATTTGGGTGCTACCTACCTAACGGCGAATCCAGTCTTCCATGCCAGGACCAAGCACATTGAGATTGATTTCCATTTTGTGCGAGAGCAGGTGGCCGATGGCGCTCCGGTGGTAAGGTTTATCTCTTCTAATGATCAGCCGGCCGACATCTTCACTAAGCCAGCGACACGGCAGATGCTAGACCGATTTCGAACCAATCTAAACCTTGTATGTAGTAGTAGTTTAGATTGAGGGGGAGTGTTAAGAGATCGGTCCACATACGTGTGTATTTGTATCGTATGTGCCTTGTACTGTAACCTGCCAAGTATATAAATAGAAGAGGTGGGGAGCACGTTGCTCCATCCACGAAAACCCTAAACACGTGTTTTAACTGGGTCTTGGGAAGGTGTTAGTGGCAAGTCTTACCCTCACGAAGTGCAATGTGAGGAGATCGCGACTCGAACTGGGACCTCTCGGTCATAGGCGGTGAGGCTCTACCGATGCACCAGGCCCGCCCTTCTCTTTGATGAAAAGATGAAAAAACCAAAACAAAAAAATCTCTTCCCTTCCATCTCTTGGACAGATAGAGGGAGGGCAGCCGTTGGTGTCCCATTCAGTCAAGAATTGGGGCTTCACAGTTACTAGCCAATATTTATCTCATGCCTTTCCTCCAAATGAACCCATTGAAATTGCAAATTTCAGCATAAAGTCTGGACTGAATAGCAACCTAGTTTATGATAGTGCACCCAACGATCTAAGTGCTCCCACACGATCAGATCATGAATAATATGAGCAAATGAATTGACGGGTTAAGCAATTCCGAACGTGCAAAAATAATAATCGTCTTGTCTTTACTATTATATTCCAGTTGGTCGTACGTCATACAACACGTTTGGTGAGGAGATTCGAAGGATTTTAACCGTTCGATCTAATCTGAGGTCTCCGGTTCGCTCCATCACCTTTCCACTTCTCTCCGCATAGGAGAGAATCAATCACAATTAAATCTCCTTTAATTATCCGTAATGGCATTTCCTTGCTATACAGTCAAGTACCGTAATTATGGACAAAATCTATACTACCAAACGAAGACAAGGTCGTTCCTTTTCCATCGGTTTTCTTTTCGTATGCTTTCCTCCCCGTCTCCTCTCTCTTGCAATCTCCTCCGCCAACACCCAATCCCGGCCGCCTCCGCCGCCGATTGGCGCCACCATGACGCTGCTCGTCTCTTCGTACTCCGATTCCACGGCTAACCCTATACGCCCAATGCCTCCGCCTGGCCGCAAAGAAGCCGTCCGCTCCAAGGTGCTCGGTGGGGATTCGTTCTGGCGCCCATTCATCTCTCGCGGGAACCGGAAGAGCTGCAGGGTACATGGTGCGTGCTGGCCGCCCGAGGTGTGCTCTGGCTGTATGGGCTGCGGTGGCGAAGCTTGCCGCTGAAGTAAGGGAACCGGATGCGGGTGAGCTCGAGCGCGTGTAAGTGCAAATTTCTTTCACGATGACGTTTGGCGTCGGATTCACTGTGGTTAATCCACTAATAGTTGGTTTGATTTCTTCGTTATCGTGATACTGCCTGTCTGCTTGCATGGAGGCAATTCAAAGGACACATGTTGTCTATATACCAAGTTCATAGTCTGAAGGAAATGTCATTCTCATTTTATTTCGGTTACGGAGTACATGATACTCTTCTTATAATTTCTCTAATTATTAATCGCTTGGTGGTGTCTTTACATGTTTGTGCTTGCACGGACTAAGCTATCTCTCTGCAGTTGTCAAATCGATCTTGAAAATCTTTTCGTCTCAACCTCTATTTTTTTTTGTAGATCATGCTTCAGATAAGTGGTTATGTTGACCAGATCACCAGGGGAATGGTAAATTTGCTTTCCAGGTTTTGGAGTTGGACACATGCGAGATACCAAAACAAAAGGCAAGATAGCCTGCCAATGCCACCAGTGTAATATTCTTAAAAGTCTCATGCCCTGACGCACGTATTCTAATTGGGGGTATCAACACACAGTTCCACATTTTTAAGGTATATGGATTTGGGGCACTCCTGTTGAAGTTGATGGCTTCAAAGTGTCCGTCCTTTACCTGAACAAGGATTTGAGAGCATTGGAAATTTAATAGTAAAGATTATTAATTTCTCATTCAGATGTGTTTTGGGGCCTTTTGTTTTCATCTTAGGATATTTTCTCTTGTAATTTTTTATACTTCTCTTCTTGTCTACAATCTCCCTGAGAGAATGCATTTCTATGGTCTTTGATGCCTTCAGTCCCTCACCGCAACTCATATTTGATACTCTGCTTTAACTAAATACTCTGCTTTAACTAAATAAGCATCTCCTTGTCTTAGTATGAGCTTGATATACAAACTGAACAACACGTTGAACATGAAGATCTGGGAGAGGGAGCAACCCACATCCTGTGTTGGAAAAATAAAGGTAATTGTGTTACTCGATACTCCCATATTTATTGTCCAGCTTTTATCCTTGATTGCAGAAAATTGGACTTATTAGTGATCGTGACCGGTGGTTGACAGCTGGGAATTATATCTTCTCCAGGAAAACGATGAGGATGAGACCTACGGTGGTTGAAATCAATCAACCTGAAAACAGTACTGTTCATCTGCTCCCTATGACCTGATGCAATCTCCTGAGACCAAGGCACTGGGCTTTGCTGCAGGATTTAGATCTTCCTATCTATTTGCCTACGTGTTTGGTATACTTTTCACCCTCTCATGTTTCCGTTTCCACAAAACAGAATCTGATGTTGAATACTACCATTTTCAAGGTATCGGGATGTACAATACGTAGAAACTGGTGCCACAGGAGGCCTATCACATTGGATGTTCTTCCTATGAAGTCAGGCGCTTCTACACACTTTGGACTTTTTAGCTAGGATGTTTCTAAATAGATTAGCAGCATCACAAATGCATTTTCTTCAGCTATGCACACCAATAACAGTTAATTTGAATAAAAGACGCTGTTAGATAACCATTCTAGACGGAGCTGCTGGGATCTATTAGGATTATCATCGAGGCTGATTCGGAACTGTTGATGCTAGCACTCAATAAGCGCCAATGCAACGCTGGAAGATCTGAAACTACAGCTCGTATTTGTTTCTCCAGTTGTGAGGTCATAGCTTGTAGGAGAGAGGAAAATACACCGGCACATGAGATGGAAAGTTAGGAAGCCAAGCAAACATAATATAATGTTTTAGTTTCTACCTGATAAATACCATTGATATTAACATTATTACTGCAGTTCATCATCTTGATGGTGCTTATAATTAGAGCTGCTGCTTGGTTTTTTCCCTGGATCATCCAAAATTCTTCGATGTTTAATGTAAGATTTCAAAGTATATTATACTTCAGTTGATGGCACTATGTCAATTAGTGGTCCATTCTCTAGAGGATTTTCTTACAGGACAATGTTTGTTCACTTTCCAGGGGGATTTTGTGGAACAACTCATTCACGGACGCGTGTGTGACGGCGTTGAGTATGTGTGGCCAGGGATGGAGTTGACAGGGAGTGGCAGCAAGCGGTGGGTGGTCATCCTAGCGAGCCAGGGCTTCGGCGAGAACATCGCCGACTTCGGAGACGATGACGTAATCTACTCCGCCTCCATAGGCGGGTCGCGTGGAACCGCCTTCTGTTCGGACCTGGAACCGTCCTGTCTTGACTCTTCAATCCCGTCGACCCGGAGTCTAGCATCGTCACCTGAAAGTGGGTGAGAGCCTGGACGTCGCCCACAGAGAAGGTGATTGCTAATCGACTACACATGCATGGCTGCACTTGCACCACCTATTCTCTGAGCACTTGTGTAACTTAGGAGCGAGGCTTCGGTGCCGATTCTTTTTTGGGGACAATAACATGTGTTGCTCTCTTGCAATATTGAAAATGAGCACTTCTCACCATGTTCACCTAACTAGGTTTGTCGGTTCACCTAAAGCATGTGCCATATTGCTTGTCAAGGAACATGTTTCGGCAAAATAATTTGGTTGTAGGTGCACATTATTCAGTATTTCCTAGAAATAATTTGTATACAACATGAAGGACTTTTTTTTTGGTAAAATATACTCGAGGATAAGTGAATATTCCTCAAAACTGTTTAGTTGTACACAACATGAATAAATAATAATATGAAGTTAACTGTTTATCTTATTAGCAACTTTACTTAAAGCCAAAGAAATGTGCAGATATATTCATGTAATGCTTTGCATAACTTGAAGCTAATTGTTTTTTTTTTGGATCCACAACAGCATGGTGCTCATCGAGTAGTGTGCATCCACTGGCTCAACAATATTAGGTGAGATCGATTGGTTGCTATGTATGTGAATGAATGTGCTACTGATGTAATTTTATTGATTTGATACATGTTAGAGTTATGAACGTCTAACTATGTTATTCATTCCTTCTTTACTAACAATACTCATAAACACTAGGTGCATAACTTCTATGGCAACACCTTTTTTGCGGATAATCTATGGCAACACCTTGTAGTATTGACAATGATCACGCTACTCAGGTCGTCTTCTCAAGTCTTGAAGTATATATGATCGCCATAATTTTTATCTTTGTAGCATCTAAAAGTTCTCAGGTTTTGTCTATTTTCCATTTAGTTTCCATGGCCTGTTCTAAGAACACGCAAGGGGGTAATTCGCTCAGAAATATGAAGTGCAAGTATACGCATTTAGTAGTTGCAGGAACTGAGACAAAGGCCAAATATAGCATGCTTGGTAGGAGAACTACGCAATTAACGTTGGAGCTGTTGGCAGAAATAAATGGGGAACACCAAACACTGGCCTAACATTCCTGTGATGTGGGGGTGGAGGAGACAAGGTTTGATCCGTTATGGAGACCAAAGGTTACTTGATTGTCTGGAGAGAGAAAGAAAGTTGTAACATATGATCGTAAACAGTAACACATGCAGAAAGTAGGAAGATCGGAATAGGCTAGATAATCTAAAAAAAAGGAAGAGGCTAAATTGTAGTATGTCTGATGATTTTTTAAAATATGCATAAACCATGAAATTATGTGAAATGAAAATTTTAATGCTTTTGGAACACTATGTGTGTCTGTATTTGTAATATATGAATATGTATGTGTATTCATATTTCCATATGTGAAATTATGTGAAATGAAAGTTTTAATTTTTTCGGAACACTATGTGTGTCTGTATTTGTAATATATGAATATGTATGTGTATTCATATTTCCATATGTGCATGTGCAAAGACATTAGTCAATTAGTTAATTTTGTGGTATAACTAGATTTCCTGCATTTCCTCGGTTATCTAGGTGTGATTATTCACGCTTGCTTTCGTTCAGCTGGTCTTGGCATGAAGAGAGTGGGATCACTAGAGTTCAGAGTTCAAGATGAAGGCATGTTATGAACGTATGAGGATCAGGTTGTGTAACTTGTTACCTTTTTAACAAGAGTTGTCTTTATAATTAACTGATTATATAGTATCTTAATATGATGTGTCACATGATCAATCAAAATTAATGACTTGAGCTTATGCGGTGGAAAAGGAGCGATCACAAGATTAGGGAGGTAGTGAATCTTTGTGGTTTTAGAATACTATGTTGCTATCTTTTCTTTACATGTGATTTTTTACATGCATTATTTTTACATATGACGTGAGAAATAAAATAGGGGACCGTAGCAACGCACGGGCATTCAACTAGTTTTGAATAAAATGGAGTCTAATCACAAACAAATGCATGTTCTCCAGCAAAAAAAAAAAAAGGTGCATCTTCAACCATACTGTATATCCGAATGTGTATCAATTTTCCTACCATACATACCCAATGTGCATTAATTTTCCTACTGATCTGAATCATGGTATATGGGTATAGGTAGGTCCACAAATTAGTATGATTTCTCGAAAAGGTCTCAACAAGTACAATTAATATCAGAAGATTAAAAAGTCAAACAAAAACTCTCTCTGATAGCTCTCAGCGAGTACAATATATTGAGGATAGCTCTCAGCGAGTGCAAAGCGGTTTTGAGGGCAGCGAGGTCCCTGATTCGCAGCCAGCTACCCCACGCGCTGCGCCCGAGGCAGATCTCTTGTCGGGGCAAACCTCGTCCGCACCACCCTGTGCTGCTGCTACCCCGGGACCCGCTCGCGAGGACGTCGCCGAAGAGGACGAGGCCAACCACATGCGCAGCTTGGCGCCAACTCCTCCTCCTTCCCGTCCCACCTGGGCCGACCCTGAAGCCCAGCCCGCCACGCCTGAGCCCACCTCGGCAGATAAGGCCCAGCCCGCCACGCCTGAGCCCACCTCGGCGGTTGCGGCCCAGGAACCGCTCCCGCCTACCACCATCCGCTCCGCCAGCCGCTTCGCGTCGCCGCCGATCACCATCCGTCGCAGGAAGAAGCAGACGGCGTCCCCTGCCCCGCAGGCCTGGACCCTTGGGGATTTCCTCAAAGCCGCCACCAAGGACATCTCCGCAGCTCTGCCCTGTCCTGGACGGCGCCCTCGCCGCCACGCTCTGTCCTTCTCTCCGCGACGTGGCCGCTCCGCCAAGTGTGCCGCCAAGGCAACTGCAACAGTAGCACCACCTACCGCCGAGCGACGCGCCCAGGTCCAGGTCCTTCGCACCATCGGCATCATCGGCGTCGACCAGGTGATCACCGCCGCGGAGATGCGCGCCTATGACAGCATCTTTGCCGCGCCTCTCCCTCGCCACGTGATCGCCGCCATTGCTGCCTTGGTGAACAGAGAGCTCCCCGCCGATCTTCAGGACCAGCACACCGTCGATCTCGTGCCTAATGCATAGGAATATCAAGATCGCCATCTGGAACGTGCGCGGCCTCAACGCCCGGGCACGCCGCACCGCTATCCGTTCCCTCATTCTCTCCTCGGGCGCGTCCATTGTATGTCTCCAAGAAACGAAAATGGAAATCATTCACTCGTACATTGTGCTCGAGACGCTTGGATCCGAGTTTGACGACTATACTTATCTCCCGGCTGAGGGCACACGTGGAGGAATCCTGCTGGCTTGGAAGAGCAGGGACGTGCGTGTCACGGACCCATTGTTCACCACCAACGCTCTCACGGCCAAGGTCACGATGGCCGAGTCCGCACCCTGGTGGATCACCGTTGTCTACGGCCCCCAAGATGATGCGGACAAGGTTGAATTCCTTAGCGAGTTGCGGCATATCCGCACCACCTGCATCGGACCCTGGCTTCTTTGCGGCGATTTCAATCTTATCTACAGGGACGAGGACAAGAATAACAACAATCTTAATCGGCGGCTCATGGGAAAGTTTCGCCGATGCATCAACGACTTAGCCCTGAAGGAGATCTATCTCAACGGCCGCCGATACACCTGGACCAACGGCCAAGACCCACCAACCCTGGTGCTTCTTGACAGAGCCCTATGCACCTCGGACTGGGAGGACATGATTGGCGAATGTCACCTACGTTGTCTTGCCTCTGTCCTCTCCGACCATAGTCCCTTGGTGCTCGACTGCTCTCCCTCGCCGGCCGCTCACCGACGCTTCCGCTTCGAGGAATTTTGGCCCCGCCAAGATGGATTCCATGACGTGGTCACCACGGCTTGGCACTCCGTCAATGCCATGGACCCCTTCCACCGCCTTTGGTTGAGGCTTCAAGCCACTGCGAGGGCGCTGACAAGCTGGAGCGCACGCACGGTGGGAAGCGTGCGGCACAACATGGCCATTTGCCGTGAGGTGATTGCGAAACTTGACAAAGCCAGGGAAGATCGGCCTCTATCGCCCTTGGAGAGATGGCTGCACCAAAACCTCCGGGTCTCCTACCTTGGCCTCGCCTCCCTAGACCGCACCATCGCCAGGCAACGCTCCCGCCTTGCCACGCTCAAAGATGGAGACGCCAACTCTGCCTTCTTTCATCAGCATTGCTCCTATCGCCGGCAGAAGAACAGGATCTACAGCGTCCTCGCTGATGGCCACGTCCTCACAGATCATAACGACATGGCCGAAGCCGCGTTCGCGCATTTTGACGCCATGCTCGGTACTGAGAGTGCGCGGGATGTCGCCCTCGAGTTGCAGCAGCTCATCGATCCCTCCGCGGATCTGCAGGACCTGGACGCTCCCTTCACGGAGGAGGAAATCTGGGGCGCCATCAAGCGCCTACCGGCACGGAAAGCCCCAGGGCCAGACGGTTTCACGGCCGAATTCCTGCGCGCTTGTTGGGGTATCGTCAAGAACGACATCGTCCAGGCGTTTGACCAGCTCTATGCCCTCCGTGGCCGCGGCTTTCACAAGCTCAACCAGGCGCTTCTAACTCTGCTGCCCAAGAAACCAGATGCTGCGACGATGAGCGAGTACAGGCCGATCAGTTTGATTCACCTTGTGGCAAAACTCTTCGCCAAAACGCTCTCGCTCCGCCTCGCCCCCAAGCTCGACACTCTGGTCAGCAAGAATCAGAACGCCTTCATCTCCGGCCGCAGCTTACACGACAACTTCGTCCTCGTCAGGCAATCTGCTCGCCTCCTTGATACGTCCAATTTGCATCACTATTTTATATCATAATTTGCTGTTATTCATTGATATATTTCATATTGGGACACAATACTTATGTTATTTCATCTATTTTGCATGTTTCATCATTATTG